>NW_026648193.1:0-82888 GCF_950295315.1 Erinaceus europaeus | reverse complement strand
ACACCAGACACAACATTATAGAAATTATCACTTCTTAAAATATTTATTTATTATTTATTCCCTTTTGTTACCCTTGTTTTTTTATTGTTGTAGTTAGTATTGTTGTTGTTGGATAGTACAGAGAGAAATGGAGAGAGGAGGGGAAGAAAGAGAGGAGAGAGAAAGACAACACCTGAACACCTGCTTCACTGCTTGTGAAGCGACTCCCCTGCAAGTGGGGAGCCAGAGGCTCAAACCATGATCCTTGCACTTTGTGCCACCTGCGCTTTTACCCGTTGTGCTACCGCTGACTCCTGAAATTATCACTTTTTTAGAAGCATTAGAAAAAAGAAAAAAATAGATTTAGAGTAAATATCAGTAGGTAAACATCAGAGCTAGCTTTATGGAAAGATTAATATAATTTATTTGTCTAACCAGAAAAAAGAGACAAAAGATACTATTGTAAAAAAATGAAAGTGCAATCATCATTAGAGAGCCTATATTATGATATTTAAAAGTTAGTAAACAAATATTGTGACTCTGTAGCTACAAATTCAAAAACCTACATCTATTGTATTGATCACTTAAAAGGCACAATTTATAGAAAACGGTCTGGAGATTTCTCAGAACACCAGCAATGAACCTACTCTATGACCTAGAATTGTAAAGCTGCAATAATCATAAGAAAATAATACTGGTGTAAAAAATAATAAGGCAAATAAGTCAGTGATACATAATGGAGAGCCCAGAAAAAATTATCTGCATAAGTTTGGTCAACTGACCTTTGACAATGGAACAAAGAAAATAAAGTTAATCCTTTAAAGAAATGATACTGGAACTGCATGCACATACAAATATATGACTCTAGACACAGAATTCCTATCCTTCACAAAAAATAAATCAAGTGAAATCAAAATGGAGCTTAAATCTAAATGTTAAATGTAATACTACAAAATTCCTGGAACATAATGTAAAAGAAAATCCAGGTGGACTGGGGTCTGCTAATGACCTTTTAAATGCAATGCCCAAGGCATAATCGATGAATAAAATTATAAAATAGGAATTATTAAATTTAATTTTTATTAGTGATTTGTGAGACTATAAATTAATAGGAGTGTATATTAACACCATCCCCACCAAAGGCCTGTGTCCCCCCACACACACACACAGTGAAGCTGAACATCTACTCTTATCCTCCACCCAGAGATTTTTACTTTGGTGCAATACTCCAAACTCAGTCCAATTCTGCTTTGAGTTTCCCTTTTCTTCTTTCTCAATTTCTGTTTATGCATTTATATATACACAATGGAATACTACTCAGCTATTAAAAATAATGAGCCCACCTTCTCTGACCCATCTTGGATGGAGCTAGAAGGTATTATGTTAAGTGAGATAAATCATAAAGACAAAGATGAGTATGGGGTGATTCCACTCATAAATTTAATTTTTACTCTCTGACACAACATGTTAAGGTAATGAAAATACAAACCATAGACAAGGAGAAAATATGTTCATGATTCTTAAAACTCCCAGACTATATATACTTTTAGTCCACCTGCATGTTAGCTGTCAGGCTCAGACATAAATTAGTCAGTTGGGGCCGGGTGGTGGCACACCTGGCTGAGTGTACATGTTACAGTGCTCAAGGACCCAAGTTTGAGCCCTGATCCCTACCTGCAAGGGGAAAGCTTTGCAAGTAGTGAAGCAGGGCTGCAGGTGTCTCTCTCTTTCTCTCTCCCTTCCTATCACCCCCTTTCCTCTCAATTTCTGGTTGTCTTTATCCAATAAATAAATAAAGATAAAAATAAAACATTAAAAAAGAAAATAAAAAAATTGGTGAAGTCATAGGCTCCTTAAAATATAATTAAAGTAGACTTCCTAGCTTCTTTCCACATGAAGACCTTTAATTTCATCTTTTCTATTCTTTCAAGTTTCTGTTTATTAAAAACAATTGTTCTGCTTTATATATTAATGCTTTTCAAGTTGAAGATGCTACCATGATTCAACCTGATTTCCCTGGGCAGATGACCTCACCAATATGTGGTGGAACCGCACCTCCCCAGAGTCCTGTCACATCAGGAAAAGATAGAAATAGGCTGGGGTATAAATTGACCTGCCAATGCCCATGTCCAGCAAAGAAGCAATTACAGAAGCCAGACCTTCCACCTTCAGCACCCCAGAAAGATCTTTGGTCCATGCTCCCAGAGGGGTAAATATAAGGAACCTCCCAATGGAGGGGGTGGGACACTAAAATCTGGTGGTGGGAACTGTATCCTTCTTATCCTACAATCTTGTCAATCATTATTAAATCACTAATGATAAAAAACTAAAACAACAACAAAACTAAACAGTGGGAAGGTAAGTCATTCTACTTAAAAATAAGTCAAAGACAGTAGAGTGCAACTCCCAAATACATACAGACATGCAAACAAGAAGATGAGAAGATGTACCACATCAAATGTCATCATATTAATATAACAATGATATATGAATGTATAAGCCCAAATGCTGATACCACCTGACTATGGAATGAATATGGAACACCAAGAATTTTCAGTCATTGCTAATTAAAATGCAATACTACTAATAATAAAGTTTCTCAAAGATAGGGCTCTGGGGAGATGGAGTTTCAGGGTTCATTGGTGAGATCATCTGCCCAGGGAAGTCAAGTTTGGTGTCTGCAACTTCTATATATTGAATAGTTTCTAGTCTAATGTCTACATCTGATTTGGAGTTTACTTTTGTGCATAATAACACATGATGGTCCAGTTTTATTCATCTGCATGCTCCAATTTTCCCAGCAACATTTGTTGAAGAGAATCTCCATTATCCATTTAATAGCCCCTTGTCAAAAATTAGTTTCCTATAAGTGAAGTGTTGTAGGTTTAGTTGAAGGCTTAGTTCTGGGCTTTCAATTCTGTTCCATTGGTCTGTATGTCTACTTTGGTTCTTGTACCAGGAAATTTTGATTAAAGTAACCCTGACTTGTGGTGAGGAAATATGATGCCTCCAATCTTGTTCAGTTTTCTCTAGATTTGTTGCAGAGAAGAGAGAGAGGGGGTCTGGAGCGAAGAGGAAACACAAATCTTTATTTGCGCTGGCACCTCAGAGTTAGGTGCTAGAGAAGCAGGTTGGGCCACGTGGAGGTAGTGAAAATGGCCGCCTCACGCAGTAACCTTTCCTACGTCTGAACACCGAAGTGGAGCGCTGGCAAGAGAGCGAGGTGCATAAGAATAAGGGCTTTTATAGGAGTAGCTTTTGCGAGAATGGGAAGGGGGAGGAGTAACCATAGCACTCCAGGATAGGATAATAACTCTCGTGAGAATGGGAGGGGGGAGGAGTAACCAAAGCACTCCAAATATCGCAGGGATATAGACAATGCCCTGAGGGCACAACATGGCTGAACAGGCACTCTGAGAATGTCCCAACTCTCGCGGGAACTAGCAGTAGCCTAAGGGGACAACATGGCAGATGTGACTGCATTGGCACAATTTCCCAGCATAGATTGCTTTGGCAATCCTAAGCATTTCCTTATTTCAAATAAAATTTTATAGATTTTTTTTATTCACTTAAAACAATTTAGTGGGAATTTGATTGGAATCACATGAAATCTATATATGACTGGGTATGACAGTTATTTTCATGATGTTAATTCTCATCCATGAATATGATATACCTTCCCATTTCTTTGTATCTCTTTGAGTTTCTATTACAGGTTTTTTTTGTAAAAGTTTCAAACAGAATTAAAAAAAAAGTGGAAACAATAAAAACTATCAGAAAAAGAAAGGAGGATACTCACAGTCTGCTAGGATAGAATAAAACTCCATTTCTTGAACTGTATGATGTAATCATGGGTACTTACTCTTATTTTTTCTTTAACTTTACTGTTTATTTCCATGCATCCCCACAAATTACACTATATTTCCCTTTCCTAAAATAGTTTATTTTTATTTAACTTAATAAAAGATAAATTGATTGACCAGAACACTGCTCAGCTCTGGTGGTACCAGGAATTAAACTTGTGACCTCAGAGCCTCAGGCATGAAAGCTTTTTGCATAACCACAATGCTGTCTTCCTAACCCCCACTATTTTCAAATATTGGAATAACAATGAAATTCTGAAGTCATTGCAGTTGAAGCTATACTACAGGCCCAACAATAAAATTATTGAACTATGTGTAATGGTCTTTAAAAGGAATTTATGGAACCAAGAAGAACTACAAAATCTAAATGCACCAATCACAGACAAAGAAATTGAAACTGTTATTAAGAATCTCCCCAACAACAAAAGTCCTGGACCAGATGGCTTCACAAACGAATTCTACAAAACTTTCAGGAAACAGTTAATACCCATACTTCTTAAGCTATTCCATAAGATTGAAGAAACAGGAATACTCCCTTCCACCTTTTATGAAGCCAACATCACCCTGATACCAAAAGCTGATAGGGACAGAACAAAAAAGGAAAACTACAGACCAATATCTCTGATGAACATAGATGCCAAAATATTAAACAAGATCTTGGCCAACCGGATACAGCAACACATCAAAAAGATTGTTCATCATGACCAAGTGGGATTCATCCCAGGAATGCAAGGCTGGTTCAACATCCGTAAATCAATCAATGTCATTCATCACATCAATAAAAGCAAAGCCAAAAACCACATGATTATCTCAACAGATGCAAAGAAAGCCTTTGACAAAATCCAACACCCATTCATGCACAAAACTCTACAAAAAATGGGAATAGATGGGAAATTCCTCAAGATAGTGGAGTCTATATATAGCAAACCTACAGCCAACATCATACTCAATGGAGAGAAGCTGAAAGCATTCCCCCTCAGATCAGGGACTAGACAGGGCTGCCCACTGTCACCGTTACTCTTCAACATAGTATTGGAAGTTCTTGCCATAGCAATCAGGCAAGAGAAAGAAATCAAAGGGATACAGATTGGAAGGGAAGAAGTCAAGCTCTCACTATTTGCAGATGATATGATAATATACATAGAAAGACCTAAAGAATCCAGTAGAAAATTACTGGAAGTTGTTAGGCAATATAGCAAGGTATCAGGCTATAAAATCAATGTACAAAAATCAGTGGCATTTCTTTATGCAAACACTAAATCTGAAGAAGAAGACATCCAGAAATCACTCCCATTTACTGTTTCAGCAAAATCAATCAAATACCTAGGAATAAAGTTGACCAAAGAAGTGAAAGACTTGTATGCTGAAAACTATGAGTCGCTACTCAAGGAGATAGAAACTGATACCAAGAAATGGAAAGATATCCCATGCTCATGGATTGGAAGAATAAATATCATCAAAATGAACATTCTCCCCAGAGCCATATACAAATTTAATGCAATACCCATCAAAGTTCCACTAAGCTTCTTTAAGAGAATAGAACAAACACTACAATCATTTATCTGTAACCTGAAAACACCTAGAATTGCCAAAACCATCTTGAGGAAAAGAAACAGAAATGGAGGCATCACACTCCCAGACCTTAAACTATATTATAAAGCCATCATCATCAAAACAGCATGGTACTGGAACAAAAATAGGCACACAGACCAGTGGAACAGAATTGAAAGCCCAGAAGTAAATCCCAACACCTATGGGCATCTAATCTTTGATAAGGGGGCCCAAAGGATTAAATGGAAGAAGGAGGCTCTCTTCAATAAACGGTGCTGGGAAAACTGTGTTGAAACATGCAGAAGAATGAAATTGAACCACTTTATCTCACCAGAAACAAAAATCAACTCCAAATGGATCAAAGACCTAGATGTCAGACCAGAAACAATCAAATACTTAGAGGAAAACATTGGTAAAACACTTTCCCATCTACACCTCAAGGATATCTTTGATGAATCAAACCCAATTGCAAGGAAGACTAAAGCAGAAACAAACCAATGGGACTACATCAAATTGAAAAGCTTCTGCACATCCAAAGAAACTATTAAACAAACAGAGAGACCCCTCACAGAATGGGAGAAGATCTTCACATGCCAGACATCAGACAAGAAACTAATCACCAAAATATATAAAGAGCTCAGCAAACTTAGCCGCAAAAAAGCAAATGACCCCATCCAAAAATGGGCAGAGGAAATGAACAAAACATTCACCACAGAGGAGATCCAAAAGGCTAACAAACATATGAAAAACTGCTCTAGGTCACTGATTGTCAGAGAAATGCAAATTAAGACAACACTAAGATACCACCTCACTCCTGTAAGAATGGCATACATCAAAAAGGACAGCAGCAACAAATGCTGGAGAGGATGTGGGGACAGAGGAACCCTTTTACATTGCTGGTGGGAATGTAAATTGGTACAGCCTCTGTGGAGAGCAGTCTGGAAAACTCTCAGAAGGCTAGACATGGACCTTCCATATGACCCAATAATTCCTCTCCTGGGGCTATACCCCAAGGACTCCATAACACCCAACCAAAAAGAGGTGTGTACTCCTATGTTCATAGCAGCACAATTCATAATAGCTAAAACCTGGAAGCAACCCAGGTGCCCAACAACAGATGAATGGCTGAGAAAGCTGTGGTATATATACACAATGGAATACTATGCAGCTATCAAGAACAATGAACTCACCTTCTCTGACCCATCTTGGACAGAGCTAGAAGGAATTATGTTAAGTGGACTAAGTCAGAAAGTTAAAGATGAGTATGGGATGATCCCACTCATCAACAGAAGCTGACTTAGAAGATCTGAAAGGGAAACTAAAAGCAGGACCTGATCAAATTGTAAGTAGGGCACCAAAGTAAAAACCCAGTGGTGAGGGGTAGACATGTAGCTTCCTGGGCCAGTGGGGGGTGGGAATGGGCGGGAGGGATGGGTCACGGTCCTTTGGTGATGGGAATGGTGTTTATGTACACTCCTAGCAAAATGTAGACATATAAATCAGTAGTAAATTAATATGAGAGGGGGAAATCAATTGTATGTCTCAAAGGTTCTCAAAAGACAAACTGAATCTTTTTAATAGATAGGCTACGTATTTGATATGCGGACTCTCTCAAAAGCCTAGACCAAGTAGATTAGAAGCTTCCAATAGCACAGCTATATACAAGATACTGGGTACTGTACAGCAAACCATAACAAAGGGACTTTTCAAAGTTAACCCAATTAACAAATAATGTGTGGGTAATATTAACTATTGATTGTCTTTTTGAACCCTAAGACAGCAGGAACCTCACATCTTCACTATAGAGCCCCTACTTCCCCCAGTCCTGGCACCCTTGGATAGGGCTCACTTTCCCGTATGCTTCTCCCAATCCATACCAAATAATATTGCATCTGCCGATCACAACCTAACCAAAGCAACGATTGCCATCTCAACATGCTTCACCTCAGAGTGTATTCAGAGACTTCACGTGTGGAATGACAACCCTTCAGCTTCATTACTCGGGTGAGACCTTTCCTTTTATAGTACACTCTAATTTCATCTCAGGTAGTTCACTTTCTAACAAAGTCCCATAACCTAGACATACACCAGTCTCTGTGAGAGAGAGCGTATGTGCACACGTATCCATAAACTACTGCAAAATATATACCTGAAAGCAGGATTACACTAGAGTTTGCAGTGAGTACCTCCCCAACACTTCCTCTCCACTATTCCAATCTTGGGATCCATGTTTGCTCAACAAATTGATTGGCTTTGTATGTTAACTCTCTTTTCAATCACCAGGTTCCAGATGCCACCAGGATGCTGGCTAGGCTTCCCTGGATTGAAGACTCCACCAATGTGTCCTGGAGCTCAGCTTCCCCAGAGACACACCTTACTAGGGAAAGAGAGAGGCAGACTGGGGGTATGGACCGACCAGTCAACGCCCATGTTCAGCGGGGAAGCAATTACAGAAGCCAGACCCTCTACCTTCTGCAACCCTCAACGACCCTGGGTCCATGCTCCCAGAGGGCTAGAGAATGGGAAGGCTATCATGGGAGAGGGTGGGTTATGGGGATTGGGTGGTGGGAATTGTGTGGAGTTGTACCCCTCCTACCTTATGCTTTTGTTCACTAATCCTTTCTTAAATTAAAAATTTAAATTAAAAAAAAGGAATTTATGAAGCACATATTAATATAAAATAGAGAAGAAAAAAAAAGATGCCTCCTAACACTCTTAAATTTAAGCTAGAATATTTTAACCAGAAAGAGTTAGATGAAAAGACAACTAGGTAGAGAAAAAAAAATGAGTATTATCATCCTCAGTATGAATTCCTCAACGTTAGTTAACATTTTCCCCTCTAGGGTACAGAGAAGAGGTCAAACACTTTAGGAATAATCCAGTAAATTAGTCTATGCCAGAGGGCCTAGTGAAACAGCCTGTCTGTGGTGAGAAACTGACAAATTTTCTATGCTATATCAAATCTGTCAAGTTATTAAGAACATCTGATCATATAGTGAGTATTTTATTTTTACAAAATGCTTAGGCAAATGTTTAGGCAATTTATTTTCTCTAAAAAATAAACCTGTGGCAGAATAATTAAATAAATTTACAATAGTTAAACCACATATGAAACACTGTTTTTAAGTTAATGTTTTAGCTTGTTGCTCATCATTCTATCTCATCACAGTAAATATACTGACTTATGAAGATTAAGCTGTTTTAAAGAGTTAACTGTCACTAGAGAATAAGTCAATTATAACTTGAAATTAAGAAAAATTTTACTGAAAGGATTAAGTTTGTAACCTATTGAGCTAAATCATATCCTAAGGGAAGGTGATAGTTAAAACATTTAATAAGTTCTGTAAAGCAGCAGTCTATTCCTTAACTTGTATACAGAATTAAAGCTAGTTGTAAAAGATAGAGAATAAAAAATAATAAAGTGGATGTAATATTCATTCACTTTCAAAATAATCTAATCTTAATTTGAAGTAAAACAATCACACCTAATTTCCATGAAATGCATAATTTATTTACATTAAAATTAAGAAGGTTATTTAAAGTTACATATATTGTGTTTAGGGTAATACAACGGTATTTGTGCTCAAGTCATACCTTTATATTTTTTAATCTACTGCTATAATACCCATTTTTAAGACAACCTAGAAAGACAGAAGAGGCCCATTAATTTTCTCCCAGAAGTAAACTGGGTGTGGTAGCATGGACTCTCTCATTTATTTTTGTGTAATAGTGGCAATTATATTCCTTAAAACCTAGACTGTGGGCTTTGGCTTAGAGTTTCTTCTTTACTATTTTGAATTGTGTCTACTTCTAGATTTCAAACTGCATTTTTAGGTTAGGAGGAAGGGAAAAGACCCACATTGTTCAAGTCTTTCCTGAACAACAATGGGTTTACTTCTTCTACTACTGTTCTTTCTCAGGTCAGCTTGTTGCCTACCTATTTCATCTTTGATGATTTTCCAGAAAATTCCCAGAAAGGAGATGGAAGTCCAGAAATACACAGAAAAGTCAAGGTCTTCACAAGCAGAACAGGAATAGCAGTGTCCCAGAGCAGCTAGCTAATAAAGTGCTTTGGGTACCACAGATTGAAATGTCTAACTCTTCCAAAAGCAGGCCACAAATATCAAAACTAAATCAGGACAATGGGATACAAAGACTTTCTACTATGTTCTATTCTTGGATTCAAAATGAAAGATCAAGATCAGAGACTAAAAGGTATTTGTGGCTATTTCTAATTTGAATTTTTCAGGAGAGGACATTATTCTTTTGTGATGGCAGATTAATTGCAGAAATTAGAGAGGTGGAAAAACCTAAAAGTCATCTAATTTCAGTTGCTCATCCCAATTACTCTTCAGACTTTATTATTAGCAGGGATTGACCTACCTCATTTTAAATTTATTCAAGCACCTCACCTCATCACTTTTGGAGGAAAGCTGTTTCTCATCTTAATATCCTCACTTCAGCAAAATTTCTAATCTAGAGTTTAAATTTTTCTTTTGCTTAGTGTCAGGCCATTACTCTTTATTATACCTACCTGTCTTTTTTCTCACTCCAGGAAAATACAAATGTAAAGGAGTGTTTTAGAAGGAAAACAGCAGAATGTCACAGTGTGGCAGGAGATAGGGAACTATTAGGAGCCTGTTAGATTCTATTTACCTTTATAAAGTAAATAATAATATTTAAACCATACTGAATTTATCTCACCCTTCTCCCACTCAAAATTTCCAATTGTTCTCGACTGTTACTAGGATAAAGTTCAATTTGCTCTACTAGTATTTAAGGGATATTACAAACCTGTTTCTAGTTATTATGTCTCACCTTATCATAAAAAAAAAAACTTCCACAAATAACAAACTATTCTCCTAACTTTTCTTCAAATGTCTTTTGTGGGCTGTTTTTAAAGAATTTGATTTTTTTTTTAATTTTGGCATTTCCCAAGAAAAAAAGAAGTTTTAATACATTAACATTTAATGACAAAACTAAAAATAAAAGATAATGTCCAAGAAACATTGCAGAGAACTACAAACTGCCTATTAAAGTAAAAAGATAAATGTTCACCAGGATTTCTAGAAAAAAAATTATGAATTACAACAATGACATCTATTTTAGCCTACTATTTTCATTAAAACTTTTAAACAATCTTTATTTTATAAATGTATATAATTTCTTAGCGCATACCTTACTAAACAATTTACTTATTTTTCCCCTACTGTACTTTTCCTGACATCTCCCCATCATGCATTTCTATAGCTGAAAGTTTTTAAATAAATACTAGGTGCATTCAGTTTGCCAAATATTTCTCCAGAAAGTTTGTTTGAATATTATGTCCTTTCCAGTATGGCATGCATTGTAATTAATTATATACACAATAAAAAAAACTGCCTGGCCAAAAGGAATCTTAGAAAATAGGAGAATGTTACTTTTATTAATACAACACACTGACACATTACATCTTAGAAGTGAGGTCTTTCCCCTACTTTCATCTGCTCCATTCTTACCTTTGGGTTCCTGTTTATCAAACAATTTGTCCTGCTTTATACCTTACCAGCCTTCAGCCACCAAATTACCATGACGTCATCCAAATTACCATGACATTACCATGGCATCATCCTGATTTCCATGGGCAGATGACCTCAACAGTGTGTCCCAAAATCTCACCTCTTCAGAGCCCTGCCCCACTAGGGAAAAACAAAAACAAGCTGGGGATGTGGACCAACTTTCCAACATCCATGTTCAGTGGAGAAGCAATTACAGAAGCCAGACCTTTCACCTTCTGCACCCCATAAAGAATTTTGGTCTATACTCCCAGAGGGATAAAGAATAGAGAAGCTTCTGATGGAGGAGACACAGAACTCTGGGAGTGGGAGCTGTGTGGAATTGTACCCCTCTTATCCTGAAATATTGTTGATCATTATTAAATCACTAATAAAAATAAATTTCAAATATTCAAGAAAAAACTGGGGTCTTCTCTTGGCACAACTGCTTTTTATTTCAATTTAGCAAATTTGTGCTTGTGTGGGAAGTCAATATTCAATTATCTTTTGCATTCTAACTCAATCTATTTTTTGTCATGTAACAACTAGTTGTCTCATCACAATATATTGGATAATGAATTATTACTAGAAAAATGTTTTTTTTACCATGGGGCTGGGTCACCCAGGTGGTGTACCTGCTCAAGTGCACACATTAGAGTGCAGAAGGACCTAGGTTCAAGCCCCCCTACCCTCCATCCCCACTTGTAAGGGGAAAGCTTCACAAGAAGTGAAGCAGGTCTTTAGGCTTCTCTTTTTCTCCCCTCTACCTCTCCTTCCCCTCTTAATTTATCTTTGTCCTATCCAATATTGAACTTTACAAATATTTGATCAATACTGTCAGTATATCTTATTATCTATTAATACAAACTACTCACTATTTTTCTTCTTTAATAAATGTTTTAGCCAGTTTTATACCCAACATATTTTTATTAAGAAAGCTTTGAATAGTGCAGTTGAAATTTTTATAGTAATATATTGTATTTATAGTTACACTTAATATTAGAAGTTATAAAATCTTTATTATATTCTCTTTGCTTTCTAGGAAAAATATTTTCTCCCATTAAATTATTTTTATGGCCTTCTGTGATATCTTAGATTTTTCTCCATAGAAGTCGTGTGCATTTATGAAAACAGTGAAGTCACCATTGTTAATAGCTGAGTAGTATTCCATTGTGTATATATAACTTGCTCAGCCACTCATCTGTTGTTGGACACCTGGGTTGCTTCCAGGATTTGGCTGTTACATTGTGCTGCTAAGAACATAGGTATACAAAAATCTTTTTCAATGGGTGTGTTGGGTTCCTTAGGATATATCCCAGGAGAGGAATTGCAGGATCACAGGGTACGTCAAACTCTAGACTTCTAGGAGTTCTACAGACTGCTCTCCGCAGGGGTTGGACCAATTAACATTCCCATCAGCAGTGGAGGAGGGTTCCTTTGACCTCCCCAGCATTTGTTGCTGAACATTTTTTGATGTATGACATGCTCACAGGAGTGAGGTGATATCTCATTGTTGCCTTTATTTGCATTTCTCTGACAATCAAAGACTTGGAGCATTTTTTCATGTGTTTCTTGGCCTTTGGATCTCTTCCGTGATGAATATTCTGTCCATGCCCTCTCCCCATTTTTGGATGGGGTTATTTGTTTTCTTGTTGTTGAGTTTGGCAAGCTCTTTATACATTTTGGTTATTAAACTCTTGTCTGATGTATGGTATGTAAAGATCTTCTCTCATTCTGTGAGGGGTCTCTTGGTTTGGGTAGTGGTTTCTTTTGCTGTGCAGAAGCTTTTTAATTTGATATAGTCCCATAGGTTTATACTTGCCTTAGTCTTCTTTGTAATTGTATTCGATTAATTGAAGATGTCCTTAAAATTTATGCGGAAAAGAGTTCTACCAATATTTTCCTCTAAGTATCTCATAGTTTCTGGTCTAACATTAAAGTCCTTGATACACTTGGAATTTACTTTTGTATTTAATGAAATATAGTGGTTCAGTTTCATTCTTCTGAATGTTTCAACACATTTTTTTCCAACACCATTTCTGAAGAGACTCTGCTTTCCCTACTTAATAGTCTGGGCACCTTTGTCAAAAATTAGATATCCATAGGTGTGGGGGACTTACTTCTGGGCTCTCAATTCTATTCCACTGGTCAGTGTGTCTATGATCGAGTACCAAGCAGTTTTGATGACAATGGCCCCATAATATAATTTGAGATCTGGGAGTGTGATGCCTCCAGTTCTGTTCTTTCTTCTCAAGATTGTTTTGGCAATTCTAGATCTTTTCTGGTTCCAGATAAACATTTGTAGCATTTGTTCTATTCCCGTAAAAAATGTGGTTGGGATCTTGATGGCGATAGCATTAAATTTGCATATGGCTCTAGGTAGTATATTCATTTTAATGATGTTAATTCTTCCAACCCATGCACATGGAATATATTTCCACTTCTTTGTGTCTTTTTCAATTTCCTTGAGTAGTGACTCATAGTTTTCAGTATACAAATCTTTCACTTCTTTGGTTAGCTTTATTCATATATATTTTATTGTTTTAGTTGCTATAGTAAAAGGAATTGATTTCTGGATTTCATCTTCTTCTAACTTAGTGTTTACATAGAGGGATGCCACTGACTTTTGCATGTTAATTTTGTAGCTTGACACCTTACTGTATTGCCTGATGATTTCCAAAAGCTTCTTGCTGGATTCCTTAGGTTTTTCTATGTATACTATCATGTCATCTGCAAATAGGGAGAGTTTGACTTCTTCTCTTCCAATCTGTATCCCTTTATTTTCTTGCTCCTGCCAGATTGCTATGGCAAGAACTTCCAACACTATGTTGAATAGTAATGGTGATAGTCGGCATCCCTATTTAGTACCTGATCTGAGGGGAAATGCTTCCAATTTTTCACCAGTGAGTATGATGTTGGCTGTAGGTTTGCTATATAAAGACTTCACTATCTTCAGGAATTTTCTATCTGTTCCCATATTTTGTAGCATTTTGATGATAAAGACATGTTGAATGTTGTCAAAGGCTTTCTCTGCATCTAGGACCATGTGGTTTTTGGTTTTGCTTTTATTGATGTGGTGGATCACATTGATTGATTTACATATATTAAACCAACCTTGCATCCCTGGGATAAACCCCAGTTGGTCATGATGAACAATATTTTTAATATACTGCTGTATCTGGTTGGCTAGAATTTTGTTCAATATTTTAACATCTATGTACATCAGAGATATTGGTCTGTAGTGTTCTTTTTTGGTTGTGTCCCTGTCTGCTTTTGGTATCAGAGTGATGTTGGCTTCATAGAAGCTGGAAGGGAATATTGCTGTGTTTTCAATCTTCTGGAAGACTTTTAGAAGTAGAGGTATTAACTCTTCCTTGAAGGTTTTATAGAATTAATTTGTAAAACCATCTGGTCCAGGATTTTTATTTTTGGGAAGGTTTTTGATAACTGTTTCAATTTCCTTGGCTGTGGTGGGCCTGTTCTTATTATCTAGATCCTCTTTATTAATTTTGGAAGTTCATAGGTATCTAGGAAATCATCCATTTCTTCCAGGTTCTTTCTTTAGCTTGATGGCATATAGCTGTTCATAGATGCCTCGCATAATATGTTAAATTTCTGTGGTGTCTGTTGTGATATCTCCTCTGTCATTTACAGTATGATTTATCTGGGTCTTCTCCCTTTTTTGTTTTGTGAATTTGGCCAAGGTTTGTTGATTTTGTTCACTCTTTCAAAGAACCAACATTTACTTTCATTGATCTTTTGTATGGTTTTCGTATTTTCAATGTTATTTATTTCTTCCCTAACTTTAGTAAAATCTGTCCTTCTGGTTGCTTTAGGGCCTTTGTTCTTCTTCTTCTAGTTTTTAAGATGTGCAATCAAATTGCTTATTTGTGCTTTTTTTTGTTTCCTAGTGTGTGCTTGTATGGCTATGAACTTCCCTCTCCATACTGCCTTAGTTATGTCCCGAATATTTTGATAGCGTGTGTCTTCATTTTCATTGACCTCTGGAAACATTTTTATTTGTTCCTTTATTTCCTCTTTGACCCAGTATTTGTTAAGTAGTATACTGTTGAGTTTCCACATTTTGGGACTATTACTAATCTTTTGTTGATAGTTAAGTGTTAGTTAATTCCACTGTCATCTGAGAAGATGCTTAGGATGATTTCAATGCTTTTGAATTGGCTGATGCTGTCTTTGTGGCCTAACACATGGTCTATCCTTGAGAATGACCCATGTGGACTTGACTAGAGTATGTATTCCAGTTTCTGGGGATGAATGATTTTGAAAATGTCCAATAGTTCTAGTTAATCTATCTCCTCATTTGACTCATTTCTTTATTGATTTTCTGCCTGGATGATCTGTTAAGTTGAGAGAGTAAGGTGTTGAATTCCCCTACAATGGCTGTGCTGTTATTAATATATTGCTGTATCTCTTTCAATAGATGTTTGATGTACTTAGATGACTTTTCATTGGGTGCATAGATGTTAATAATTGTTAAGTCCTCTTGATTGACTGACACTCTGATCATTAAGAGATTTCCATCCCTATCCTTTTTTAATTTTATTTATTTATAGTCTATCGTGTCAGATATCAGAATTGCTGTTCCTGCCCATTTTTGTGGGCCATTAGCTTGTATGATCTCACCCCTGCTGCATCAGCCTCTGAGGGCAGTAGCAATGGAGAATCAAGTTTGCATTTTTTGAATCCTTTTTTTAAAATTTTTATTTATAAAAAGGAAACACTGACAAAAACCATAGGATAAGAGGGGGGATAACTCCACACAGTTCCCACCACCAGAACTCTGTATTCCTTCCCCTCCCAATAGCTTTTATTCTTTTTTTTTTAATTTGTGTTTTTTTATTTATTTTTTATTTAAGAAAGGATAAATTAACAAAACCATAGGGTAGGATGGGTACAACTCCACACAATTCCCACCACCTAATCACCATATCCCAGTCCCTCCCCTGATAGCTTTCCCATTCTCTATCCCTCAGGGAGCATGGACCCAGGGACATTGTGGGTTGCAAAAGGTGGAAGGTCTGGCTTCTGTAATTGCTTCCCCGCTGAACATGGGTGTTGACTGGTCAGTCCATACTCCCAGTCTGCCTCTCTCTTTCCCTAGTAGGGTGGGTCTCTTGGGAAGCTGAGCTCTGGGGCACATTGGTGGGGTCTTCAGTCCAGGAAAGCCTGGCCAGCATCCTGATGGCATCTGGAACCTGATGACTGAAAAGAGAGTTAACATACAAAGCCAAAAAAATTGTTGAGCAATCATGGACCCAAAGCTTGGAATAGTGGAGAGGAAGTGTTGGGGGGTACTCACTGCAAACTCTAGTGTACTTCTGCTTTCAGGTATATATTTTGCACTAGTTTATGGATAAGTGTGAACATATGCTCTCTCTCACAGAAACTGGTCTACATCTAGGTTTTGGGACTTTGTTAGAAACTGAACCACCTGGGATGGGAATTTTTTGAATCTTAGGGCAGTCCTCTCCTTCTTTCAGCAGTCTTTTTGTAGGTAAAGCAGACTGGAGGTGGTGCCAGACTGTTACCAGCTGCTTAATCTCTCCTTAGGCTCCTCCCATGATCAACATGTGTTTGTACTCACTGGTGGTTTGGTGGATTCCTGAAAGCATTCTAGTCCTGCTTTGTTGTGGTCCTAGGTGGTCTCCTTTGGTATTCCTATTTGACTTGGGACAGGAGAGGAGAGGAGAGGAGAGGAGAGGAGAGGAGAGGAGAGGAGAGGAGAGGAGAGGAGAGGAGAGGAGAGGAGAGGAGAGGAGAGGAGAGGAGAGGAGAGAAACAGCTGGTACTGCTTTGTAGCCCTACCTCTGGAAGATCTCTTGACTTATAGCAAAACAACCATAGAACACCATTTTGCCTGTGGTCATAAAAAATATTCTCCAGACTTATTCTAGCTGGCAAAATACTTACTAATATAGCTCTTTCATAAAAGCTAGGTTGTGAAAAGGAAACCTAAAAAAGAAAAGCAGGGAATGTATCTCTCTAAGGTCATAATAATTGTTAGCATCATTTTGTTAACATCACTTTTTTTAATTTATAAAAAGGAAACACTCACAAAACCACAGGATAAGAGGGGTAAAACTCCACATAATTCCCACCACCAGAACTCCATATCTCATCCCCTCCCTTGGTAGCTTTCCTATTCTTTAATCCTATGGGAGTATGGACTCAAGGTCATTGTGGGATGCAGAATGTGGAAGGTCTGACTTCTGTAACCACTTCCCCGCTGAATATGGGCATTGACTGGTCAATCCATAATCCCAGCCTGCCTCTCTCTTTCCCTAGTGATGTGGGGTTCTGGGGAATCTGAGCTCCAGGACACACTGGTGGGGTTGTCTGTCCAGAGAAGTCTGCTTCGCATTATGCTAGCCTCTGGAACCTGGTGGCTAAAAAGAGAGTTAACATACAAAGCCAAACAAATTGTTGACCAATCATGAACCTAAAGGTTGGAATAGGGCAGATGAAGAGTGGGGGGGGGGGGGGTGTCTCCATTTTGTAGATAGCTAGTAGACATGTTTTAATTATATTCCAAAGGGGCTGTGGCTATACTAGGTTTTGTTTGTTTTTTTGTTTTTCCCTGAGCCTGAAATCTGATTTGCAGGTGGATCCAAGTTATTGTCTGGGGAGATGATGTCATGGCTGTAAAAAGGACCAGAAAGCTGGATCAAGGAAGAGAGTAGCTCCCAAATTTGGGAAAATTGTATAAATATTGTTGACTATAAACCCCATCGATTTGAATTAACATCACTTCTTGCCATCAGTTGTTCTGTCTTGCCCAGTAAAGCAAGAACAGATACAGCTATCATGATATGCAAAGTAGAGGCAAGTGACTTCATTCAGTCAGCTGCTTGCTGACAAGCTGTATCACACCAACAGCTTCAAACTCACTTGAGAAGATTAGTTAGCCTAGAAATATGGTGATGGACTGCTCATCAGTTTAGTTGATCTACTAAGTAATTGTACATCCTTTTGCCTGATTTATTTTACAGATAAATTGTGAATTATATTATGATGTACCACATTTATAAAAAAGTACTTACTAAATATAGATTTTTATCTCCGTAAGTTTGCTCTATTATATGATTTCCCATAAATCGCTGTCTATAGTGCTATTTGAAAAATTTTACCACATTCCTATTTGTTATCTAAGTAACTATTGAATTAAGTCCTTCAAGGGCGGTGATTTGAATCTTTAAATTATTTTGTCGGGGATACATCATAGGAGCTTAATCTGCAATTTTCAGAGAGAACAGCAAGCAAGACAACTCAAGGCTGAAGAAAATGACAAATCAACTAACTACAAACAAGCCAGGTACAAAATTCCATGGGGGGGGAAGTTATTTTAAACTGTCTTTTCTAACTTGATCACATTTATTTTGGTATATAAGAAGTGAAAGTTTAGTTTCAAGGGTATTAAATCATCAGAGAATGTTGCTAAAAGCATTTGAGAATTTCCCCCTTCAGATTAGCCTGTGTATTTTTAGTGAGAAGCACAAGATGCCTATAAATATATGAAAGAGGTCAATGACATGTTAAAGTCCTTAAAATGTGCTCTAACAAAGAATTTCTCAGTGATCTTGAAGGTGAGAATACTTACTTCTAAGCTTTTGGAAAAGGGATCCCCCCCAGATAAATGGTTCATTAAAGCAGTAATACCTTATGGGAATTGTAGACTCTTAAACTATTTAATTATAATTCATATAAGACACCCAAATTTTAAATGCAGAAATAAGAAAAAAAAAACTCAAAAGCAAATTTGGTAGCTATGGAAAGCATAAAGAAGCTCACTCACCCCTTCTCCACCTCCCCCTCCTCTCTAAAATTTCCTTTGTCCTATCCAATAAAAATGGAAAAAAATGGCCATTGGGAGCAGTGCTGGCACCAAGCCCCAGCAATAGCCCTCTAGCAAAAAAAAAAAAAAAAAAAAAAAAAGCTCACTCATAGATATACTCTATAGAGAATGCTACAAAGGTGTTATATACAAGATCAACCTATTTGATAATGCTTACATTCACTGCCAAAACATCTATAGAGGAAGATTGTGAAATAAATTTTAAAAATGAATAAATAAACTGTCACTCACCAGCATTTATTAACACAACATTCTTGTATTTTCTGAGATAATACTTTAAATAGATTCTTGTTATACTATAAATTCCCGGGTGTCTGGCAGTAGCGCAGCAAGCCAGGTAGCCAAAGCGCAAGGACCAGCGTAAGTATCCCTGTTTGAGCCCCTGGCTCCCCACCTGCAAGGGAGTCGCTTCACAAGCAGTGAAGCAGGTCTGCAGGTGTCTATCTTTCTCTCTCCGTCTCTGTCTTCCCTTCCTCCATTTCTCTCTGTCCTATCCAACAACGATAACATCAATAACAACAATAGTAACTACAGCAAGAAAACAAGGGCAACAAAAGTGAATAAATAAATAAATAAATATTTAAAAAACCGATATCCTCTTTCTATTGTTACTGCTAATGAGATTTTCAAATTCATTGGACATTTTAGTTTTTTGAAGACAGTTTATTCAAAGAACAGTCATTTAAAACACACAGAGAAATTTAACTAATGTTAACATTACTCTAGATTCCTCCAGAGGATTACCTTTGGCCTCCTTTCACTGAAATCCACATGCACTTTTCTAAAATTTACCAGCTAGTTTAAATACGACAGATCTGTCATATTACTGTGGTTTTATGAAATTTCAATATCTCCCCATGAAAATATTTTTGCACTATATATGAAAGGTCCTGGTAAAGAGGCTTATAATCTTAAATTAACTTCACTTACATCTGACTACTCTCTTATATGAATATGTCCCTAAAGCAAAAGGCAGATGTTGCTTTACAGACTCGTGTGGCATAAATATGTTATTTTCATTGAACTGTAGATAATTTCACTTCTATATAACAGCATTCCATCTCACAATGATAGAACCCATCAACTTTCTGCCAATATGAATATTTCTCATAATAAGCACATGAATGGAAAGCATCAAAGATTAAATTTAAGTCTCAGGCAATTGCTATACCACTCTCAAAGACTTATGATGTGTAAACGAAGCAAAAAAACTTTCAGCATCCATAGAGAGCAGTTGTAACAAGGTCAATATGTTTTACTTGGAGAGTAAATCTGTTTCTATTTGAGGCATAAATCTCAAAACACAACATAAACACTTTAAGAACATTTCATATCTATGTCATGCCACCACTAAGGTGAATTTTCACTATATTCTTTATCTTCTCTGGAATTTTAGATAAAAACAGATCCTTTAAATACTTGCATATGGGCATTTCCTCTAATGATAGGCTACAAAATTAGAATTAAGCTACAGCTAGAAACTATTAAGATTACTGGATAAAAATATAAAAATATCTTTAATTTATTTATTACCTTTTGTTGCCCTTGTTGTTTTATTGTTGTAGTTATTATTGTTGTCGTCATTGTTGGATAGGACAGAGAAAAATGGAGAGAGGAGGGAAAAACAGAGAGGGGGAGAGAAAGATAGACAACTGCAGACCTGCTTAACCACCTGTAAAACTACTCCCCTGCAGGTGGGGAGTCAGGGGGCTCCAACAGGGATCCTTACGCAGGTCCTTGTGCTTTGTGCCACCTGCACTTAATCCACTGCACTAAGGCATAACTCCCTAAAACATCTTTGAAAGGCCAATAGTCTAGTAATTTGGTAAGGATAAGTCTAAGGGGCAAGTTTAAACTCAGGAAAAAAAAGACATTGCACAACTTTCATTGGAATCCTTTGCTGATCTTTGAAACTGAATTGTGATGGAAGCCATGAATAGAATGCAAGGGGGAGAGAGAGACACAAACCTGGGATGTTCAAGGAGAAGAGTGTAATGAGAGTAAAGGTCACAATATATATCACAACCAAATGAGCTATGCAAATTGACATTGTCTAAAAGGTCTAAACTACTTAAGAGGTGAATTTGACAAGCAAGACTAGGAACTGAAGACAGATACTGCAATTCTTCCTTAAACAATGGTTGTAGGGATGGGAAGATACCACAATAGTTATGCAAACTATTTTTAGGAATTGGGGAGACTTCATAATAGTTTATGTAAAAGACTCTTATACCAGGGAGTCCAGTGGCAGTGCAGCTTGTTAAGCGCAGGTGGCGCAAAGTTCAACGACTAGAGAGGATCCCAGTTCGAGCCCCCGGCTCCCCACCTGCAAGGGAGTCATTTCACAGGCAGTGAAGCAAGTCTTCAGGTGTGTATCTTTCTCTTCCCCCTCTCTGTCTTCCCCTCCTCTCTCCACTTCTCTCTGTCCTATCTAACAACGATGACATCAATAATAACAACAATAACAATAATGAAAAACAACAAGGACAACAAAAGAGAAAATAAATAAATAAGTAAATAAATAAAAAAAATTAAAAGCTTTAAAAGAAAAGACTCTTATGCCTGAGGCTCTGTGATCCAGTGTCAATTGCAGGCACCAACTTAAACCAAAGCTATGCACCTGTCTGGTATATGTATGTCTCTCTGCCAGTCAGTCTATCTTTCAGTGAAAACATAGTAAAATATAATATGAAAAAAGAAAAAGATTTTCATTCCAGAGGTACTGAAGTTCCAAAGTTCAATCCTCAGCACCACTATAAGCCAAATTTATGCAGTGCTCTGGTAAAAACAAAGAAACCAAAAACAAGAAAGCAAACAACAGCAAAACAGTGGTTCTCAAAGTTGAACATGTATCACATGGAGAGGCTTCTACACACATGCCTGTGCTTCAGTGCCAGACTTTTATTCAATACATGTAGTAAGAGACCTGAGAATTTAAACTCATGACAGGTGATGGTGATACTACTTGTATAAAAACAACACTTTAGGGGGCCCGGCAGTAGTGCAGCATGTTAGATGCACATGGCACAAAGCACAAGGTCCTGAATTCTGGTTGTAGCCCTGGCTCCCCACCTGCAGGAGGGAGGGCAGTCAATTCACAGGCCATGAAGCTGGTCTGCAGGTGTCTATCTTTCTCTCCCCTTCTCTGTCTGCCCTCCTCTTTCAATTTCTCTCTGTCCTGTCCAACAACAACAGAAATGGTAATAGTAACATTAACAACAATAAAAACAAGGGCAACAAAATAGGAAAAATGGCCTCCAGTGCAGGCACTGAGCCCCAGCAATAACCCTGGAGGGAAAAAAAAAAAACACTTTGAGAACCACCATTTTAGGTGACACAGATTTTATAAAAGCAGCAAAGGAAAATATATATACTGTATCATTATATTTCTAAAAACAAAACTGTTAGAATTAACTATTACCTTAAGGGGCAAAGGTTATTATCAAAAATGTACACAAAGTGAATTCTGTTGTTCATAGAAGAGTATTATTATAGGTCAGAGTTATAATATTTTCAGTAATTCAGTATACCATATATTTATTTTCATTTGTGTTTGTGGATATTTCAAAAGACATTTTTAAAAGTGGGGATAGCATATGGGAATTAACTGAGTAAAAGGCAATTAGGATGGTTCTTCTATTTAACTACAGACTTTGATTATGTTTCTGAACTTACACACAATAGCAGCATCATACTAAAAGTATCTTGTTTACGGAGGTTCCTTAGACACTTGCTTCTGTGAACTATATAATGTATACTGAATGTAAGACTTGTACATATAACATTTCACTGCTACTGGTCCAACTTACATATATGAAAAGATGGAGGCTGGGAAGAGATACCACAACACTGGAATTTTCCTTGTGAGATGATTCTATGTAGTTCAAGAACTTGAACCTGAGCCCAGTACATGGTAAGGAATGCACCTTCCCAGCTGAAGTATTTCCCAGCATTGGTATCATTTCAACTAATATATTATTATTAAAAATATAAAACACACATAAATAGGATAGTACAATGAAAGTATGTAATGTCCTTTCAGTTTCAACCATTATTACAGTAATTAAAAATTTAAAAAGTTCTGTAGCCTTTGGCTTGGGCTTAACAAACAAGAGGTTTATTATGTCATGGGCTACTTTTTATTATCATTATTTATTTCTAGGATAGAGATAGCCAGAATTTGAGAGAGAAGGGGGGGGAATAGAGAGGAAGAAAGAAAGAGAGACACCTGCAACACTGCTTCACCACTCGTGAAGCTTTCCCCCTGCAAGTGGGGACTGGGGACTCGAACCTGGGCCCTTGCATATTATAACATGTGCACTTAACCAGGTGTGCTACCACCCAGCCCCCATCGCGGAACATTTAGATACATAAAAACTGTGGCAGCGAGGTCCTGGGGAAGATGGCACCCTGAGAAATCGCTAACAGCGAGTGCTCTGATAGCATCGTCTGCAACGGTAGGATTTTCTGCCTTTAGCAGGCCAGTCAATAAGGGGGGGGCACCAAAGAAGTGATTACAGTTTAATTTGGGTTAACAATTAGAACAAAGGTGACACGGACTAGCGGGGCGCCAGAATTCCCAGGCGGCGCCAGGCAAGGCGAGTGCGCCGGGCATTGTCCTCCGCCCGCCCGGGAAGGTGGCTCCTCCGCCGGTTGCAGAGCGTGGTGGGCAGAGGACCCGGAGAGAGCACTTTAGCTCGGGGGCTTTCTCTTGGGAGTCGCCAGGGTCCACCGCGACCCTGAGGGTGGATCCAAAGACTTCTTGAGTATAGCTCTCATTGGATCAAAGGACTTGGAGCTAGTTTTCATTTTTGAGAAATCCTTTAAAAAAGTCTTGAGGGCGGGGTTTCCCGGAAGATGGCGATTGAGAAGCGGCTAGCCTTTGAGCTCCGGACACATCTCGTGTAAACAATAGGATTTTCTGCCTTTAGCAGGCCAGCCAATAAGGGGCCATAACGATCATACCAAGGATGTGTCTATAACTTAATTTGGGTTAAGAATTAGAGTAGGGGAAAAAATTCTTTTTTCTTCCTTTTAATTTTCAAGCATACATCCTTCCCGCCGCCCCCCCCCCCCCCCCCCCGTAAGCAGTGCCTGGGACCAGCTACTAGCAGGATACCCCATACCACCAAACAGGGTTTTTTTTTTTTTTTTTTTTTTTTATTCACTGATACACATTTGGGAAGTTCCTCGCACTGCTCTTTAATTACAACTCTTCTTCTTATCTTCTCCCTTTTCTCTCTCTTATCTCTCTCTATCTCTCTCTCTTTTTTTTTTTTTTTTTAATCTTGTCATACACTTCTTTCTTCTTTGCCTTTCTGAATTTGTGAATTACTTTGGGGAAGAAATCTGACCCAGAGTGGACTCTCTATGTGTCTATCTCTGCTCTAGTTCCCTTTACACTCTTGTTACCCCTAGAATATACACTGGATAGTAGATTTGCATAACTGTCTATTCTTGCTATCCTCTCTTCCTTTTCTCTTTCTTCACTGGGATTTGGTTACTATTTTTTCACGGACTGGAGAAATTGTTTGGCTAACTGGTAACGATTAAACTCCTTCAATACTTACTTCAGTTGCTACTGTTATTCCGGAGGTTGGTGAGTGCAATTGTCATAAAGGTATTTAGTACAGTGTTACTTGTGCTCAAAACACAACAACTGAGGAACAACAGAGCATTAAAAAAAAAAAAAAAAAAAAAGAGAGAAACACATAAATTAAAAAAAAAATGGGTAGATTAAAAACAAATAAAACTGCTACCCCAATGAATGAAGACAAGAACCCAGAAGAAACCACAAATCAGTCAAAAGTAACCATAGATAAGAAAAGTATGCAAGCAATAATAAACTTATTAATCACAGAAATGAAAACAACATTGGAGGAAAGAAATGGCAGTATTAGGGAAACAACAGTTGAGACCCCCAAGGAAAATACTGATTTTCTTGAGACAATTAGAGAACTGAAAGCTGAAATAGCTGTAATGAAGAAAGAAGCTGAGGCAAGGGAAAGCAGACTAACAGAAGCAGAAAACAGAATTAGTCAGACAGAGGATGAGTTAGAGAAAACTAAGAAAGAGGTGAAAGAGCTTAAAAAGAGATTGAGAGACACTGAAAACAACAACAGAGACATATGGGATGATCTCAAAAGAAGTAACATTCGTATAATTGGCCTGCCAGAGGAAGAAAGAGAGGAAGGGGAAGCAAACATTCTAGAGGAAATAATACAAGAAAATTTCCCAGACCTGAATAACAGAAAGGATATCAAGGTGCAAGAGGCCCAGAGAGTACCAAACAGAATCAACCCAGACCTGAAAACACCAAGACACATCATAGTCACAATGAGAAGAAGTAAGGATAAAGAAAGGATCCTAAAGGCTGCAAGAGAGAAACAAAAAGTCACATACAGGGGAAAACCCATAAGACTTTCTGCAGATTTCTCAACTCAAACTCTAAAAGCCAGAAGGGAGTGGCAAGATATCTATCGAGCCCTGAATGAAAAAGGGTTTCAACCAAGGATCATATATCCTGCTAGACTTTCATTCAAGCTAGATGGAGGGATCAAAACCTTCTTAGACAAACAACAGTTAAAGGAGGCAACTATCACCAAGCCGGCCCTGAAAGAGGTACTAAAAGACCTCTTATAAACAAGAACATCACTATAATACTTGCAATATGTCAGAGTAAACAAATTGTTTTTTAGAACAATGGCACTACAATACATTAAATCCATAATATCAATAAATGTCAATGGCTTAAACTCACCCATCAAAAGGCACAGGGTGGGGGGATGGATCAGAAAACATAACCCAACCATATGCTGCTTGCAAGAATCCCATCTGTCACAACAAGATAAACACAGACTTAAAGTGAAAGGATGGAAAACTATCATACAGGCTAACGGTCCACAAAAAAGGGCAGGAACAGCCATTCTCATCTCAGACACGATAGATTTTAAATTAAATAAAGTAATAAAAGATAGGCAAGGACATTACATAATGATTAGAGGATCAATCAGCCAAGAAGACTTAACAATTATTAACATCTATGCACCCAACGAGGGACCATCTAAATACATTAAACACCTATTGAAAGAATTTCAAAAATACATCAATAGTAATACAATAATAGTGGGAGACTTCAATACCCCACTCTCACACTTAGACAGATCAACAAAGCAGAGAACCAATAAAGATACAAGAGAATTGAATGAAGAGATTGACAGACTAGACCTCTTGGACATTTTCAGACTCCTCCACCCCAAAAAACTGGAATACACCTTCTTTTCAAATCCACACAACACATACTCAAGGATAGACCACATGTTAGGCCACAAAGACAGCATCAATAAATTCAAGAGCATTGAAATCATCCCAAGTATCTTCTCAGACCACAGTGGAGTAAAACTAACTTTTAACAACAAACGGAAAATTATTAAAAGACATAGAATTTGGAAACTAAACAACATGCTCCTTAAGAACCACTGGGTCAGAGACTCACTCAAACAGGAAATTCAAATGTTCCTGGAAACTAATGAAAATGAAGACACAACCTATCAAAATATTTGGGACACAGCTAAAGCAGTACTGAGAGGGAAACTTATAGCTATACAATCACATATTAAACACCAAGAAGAAGCCCAAATGAACGACC
This sequence comes from Erinaceus europaeus, assembly GCF_950295315.1. NCBI lineage: Eukaryota > Metazoa > Chordata > Mammalia > Eulipotyphla > Erinaceidae > Erinaceus > Erinaceus europaeus. The sequence goes on along the minus strand of NW_026648193.1, from coordinate 56,440 downwards.
TTACTGCACACCTCAAGGACTTAGAGGAAGAGGAACAAAGGAACCCTAAAGCAACCAGAAGGACAGAAATCACTAAAGTTAGAGCAGAAATAAACAACATCGAAAATAAAAGAACCATACAAAAGATCAATGAAGCCAAATGTTGGTTCTTTGAAAGATTAAACAAAATTGACAAACCCCTAGCCAGACTCACCAAACAAAAAAGAGAGAAGACTCAAATTAATAGAATTGTAAATGATACAGGAGAAATCACAACTGACACCACAGAAATCCAGAGAATTCTGCGAAACTTCTGTAAAGAACTATATGCCACCAAGCTAGAGAATCTGGAAGAAATGGAACAATTCCTAGAAACCTATGCACTTCCAAAACTGAACCAAGAAGAACTACAAAATCTAAATGCACCAATCACAGACAAAGAAATTCAAACCGTTATTAATAATCTCCCCAACAACAAAAGTCCTGGACCAGATGGCTTCACAAACGAATTCTACAAAACTTTCAGGAAACAGTTAATACCCATACTTCTTAAGCTATTCCATAAGATTGAAGAAACAGGAATACTCCCTTCCACCTTTTATGAAGCCAACATCACCCTGATACCAAAAGCTGATAGGGACAGAACAAAAAAGGAAAACTACAGACCAATATCTCTGATGAACATAGATGCCAAAATATTAAACAAGATCTTGGCCAACCGGATACAGCAACACATCAAAAAGATTGTTCATCATGACCAAGTGGGATTCATCCCAGGAATGCAAGGCTGGTTCAACATCCGTAAATCAATCAATGTCATTCATCACATCAATAAAAGCAAAGCCAAAAACCACATGATTATCTCAATAGATGCAGAGAAAGCCTTTGACAAAATCCAACACCCATTCATGCTCAAAACTCTACAAAAAATGGGAATAGATGGGAAATTCCTCAAGATAGTGGAGTCTATATATAGCAAACCTACAGCCAACATCATACTCAATGGAGAGAAGCTGAAAGCATTCCCCCTCAGATCAGGGACTAGACAGGGCTGCCCACTGTCACCGTTACTCTTCAACATAGTATTGGAAGTTCTTGCCATAGCAATCAGGCAAGAGAAAGAAATCAAAGGGATACAGATTGGAAGGGAAGAAGTCAAGCTCTCACTATTTGCAGATGATATGATAGTATACATAGAAAGACCTAAAGAATCCAGTAGAAAATTACTGGAAGTTGTTAGGCAATATAGCAAGGTATCAGGCTACAAAAATCAATGTACAAAAATCAGTGGCATTTCTTTATGCAAACACTAAATCTGAAGAAGAAGACATCCAGAAATCACTCCCATTTACTGTTTCAGCAAAATCAATCAAATGCCTAGGAATAAAGTTGACCAAAGAAGTGAAAGACTTGTATGCTGAAAACTATGAGTCGCTACTCAAGGAGATAGAAACTGATACCAAGAAATGGAAAGATATCCCATGCTCATGGATTGGAAGAATAAATATCATCAAAATGAACATTCTCCCCAGAGCCATATACAAATTTAATGCAATACCCATCAAAGTTCCACCAAGCTTCTTTAAGAGAATAGAACAAACACTACAATCATTTATCTGGAACCTGAAAACACCTAGAATTGCCAAAAACATCCTAAGGAAAAGAAACAGAAATGGAGGCATCACACTCCCAGACCTTAAACTATATTATAAAGCCATCATCATCAAAACAGCATGGTACTGGAACAAAAATAGGCACACAGACCAGTGGAACAGAATTGAAAGCCCAGAAGTAAATCCCAACACCTATTGACATCTAATCTTTGATAAGGGGGCCCAAAGGATTAAATGGAAGAAGGAGGCTCTCTTCAATAAATGGTGCTGGGAAAACTGGGTTGAAACATGCAGAAGAATGAAATTGAACCACTTTATCTCACCAGAAACAAAAATCAACTCCAAATGGATCAAAGACCTAGATGTCAGACCAGAAACAATCAAATACTTAGAGGTAAAACACTTTCCCATCTACACCTCAAGGACATCTTTGATGAATCAAACCCAATTGCAAGGAAGACCAAAGCAGAAACAAACCAATGGGACTACATCAAATTGAAAAGCTTCTGCACATCCAAAGAAACTTTTAAACAAACAGAGAGACCCCTCACAGAATGGGAGAAGATCTTCACATGCCAGACATCAGACAAGAAACTAATCACCAAAATATATAAAGAGCTCAGCAAACTTAGCAACAAAAAAGCAAATGACCCCATCCAAAAATGGGCAGAGGAAATGAACAAAACATTCACCACAGAGGAGATCCAAAAGGCTAACAAACATATGAAAAACTGCTCTAGGTCACTGATTGTCAGAGAAATGCAAATTAAGACAACACTAAGATACCCTCACTCCTGCAAGAATGGCATACATCAAAAAGGACAGCAGCAACAAATGCTGGAGAGGATGTGGGGACAGAGGAACTCTCAGAAGGCTAGACATGGACCTTCCATATGACCCAATAATTCCTCTCCTGGGGCTATACCCCAAGGACTCCATAACACCCAACCAAAAAGAGGTGTGTACTCCTATGTTCATAGCAGCACAATTCATAATAGCTAAAACCTGGAAGCAACCCAGGTGCCCAACAACAGATGAATGGCTGAGAAAGCTGTGGTATATATACACAATGGAATACTATGCAGCTATCAAGAATAATGAACCCACCTTCTCTGACCCATCTTGGACAGAGCTAGAAGGAATTATGTTAAGTGAACTAAGTCAGAAAGTTAAAGATGAGTATGGGATGATCCCACTCATCAACAGAAGCTGACTTAGAAGATCTGAAAGGGAAACTAAAAGCAGGACCTGATCAAATTGTAAGTAGGGCACCAAAGTAAAAACCCAGTGGTGAGGGGTAGACATGTAGCTTCCTGGGCCAGTGGGGGGTGGGAGTGGGCGGGAGGGATGGGTCACGGTCCTTTGGTGATGGGAATGGTGTTTATGTACACTCCTAGCAAAATGTAGACATATAAATCAGTAGTTAATTAATATGAAAGGGGGAAATCAATTGTATGTCTCAAAGTTTCTCCAAAGACAAACTGAATCTTTTTAATAGATAGGCTACGTATTTGATATGCGGACTCTCTCAAAAGCCTAGACCAAGTAGATTAGAAGCTTCCAATAGCACAGCTATATACAAGATACTGGGTACTGTACAGCAAACCATAACAAAGGGACTTTTCAAAGTTAACCCAATTAACAAATAATGTGATGATAATATTAACTATTGATTGTCTTTTTGAACCCTAAGACAGCAGGAACCTCACATCTTCACTATAGAGCCCCTACTTCCCCCAGTCCTGGCACCCTTGGATAGGGCTCACTTTCCCGTATGCATCTCCCAATCCATACCAAATAATATTGCATCCGCCGATCACAACCTAACCAAAGCAACGATTGCCATCTCAACATGCTTCACCTCAGAATGTATCCAGAGACTTCACGTGTGGAATGACAACCCTTCAGCTTCATTACTTGGGTGAGACCTTTCCTTTTATAGTACACTCTAATTTCATCTCAGGTAGTTCACTTTCTAACAAAGTCCCATAACCTAGACATACAACAGTTTCTGTGAGAGAGAGCTTATGTTCACACGTATCCATAAACTACTGCAAAATATATACCTGAAAGCAGGATTACACTAGAGTTTGCAGTGAGTACCTCCCTAACACTTCCTCTCCACTATTCCAAACTTGGGATCCATGATTGCTCAACAAATTGTTTGGCTTTGTATGTTAACTCTCTTTTCAATCACCAGGTTCCAGATGCCACCAGGATGCTGGCTAGGCTTCCCTGGATTGAAGACCCCACCAATGTGTCCTGGAGCTCAGCTTCCCCAGAGACACACCTTACTAGGGAAAGAGAGAGGCAGATTGGGAGTATGGACCGACCAGTCAACGCCCATGTTCAGCGGGGAAGCAATTACAGAAGCCAGACCCTCTACCTTCTGCAACCCTCAACGACCCTGGGTCCATGCTCCCAGAGGGCTAGAGAATGGGAAGGCTATCATGGGAGAGGGTGGGTTATGGGGATTGGGTGGTGGGAATTGTGTGGCGTTGTACCCCTCCTACCTTATGCCTTTGTTCACTAATCCTTTCTTAAATAAAAAATTAAAAAAAAAAAAAAAAAACTGTGGCAGCAAAAGCAAAGCGGAAGTAATAGCTGGCCATGTAGTATGGAGCCATGAGTACTTAAGCTAGTTTTCAGCTTTGGGCTACATGTGTTCAGGTCCCAGGGGAAGCCTGGCTGTTCCTGGGAGGAAAGCAGGTAAAGAGCAGTAGGAACAGAGCCAAATGGGAGGAGAAAATAAAGGGGGATATTCCTTTAAATAATTTCCTATACACCCACAAGCCCTAGTAGAGGGAAACTACCAGTGGTGAAGCAGATCTTCAGGAATCTTTCTTCCTATCTATTTCCTCCTCCTCCTCCTCTCACAATTTCTCTCTGTGCTAGCTAATAAAAAATAATTAGGTAGGGAAAAATGGCTACCAGGAGCCCCGGATTCATAGTGCCAGCACTGAGCACCAGAAATAATCCTAGTGGCAATAAAAATTGAAATAAATACATAAATAAGTAAAAATATGGATCATCTCATTTCATGTTTAAATTAGTCTAATAAAGAATAAAAATATATTAATATAACCATCATGAGCATAACAGCATTTCTCAACCCTTAACATCAATATATATATATATATATATATATATATATATATATGTATATATATATTTATTTAATTGTTCTCAATAATGTCAAAACATTTTTGGTTGGTTTCTTTGAATTACAATCTAAATAAAGGACACATACTGCATTGATCATGAATGCCTTCTTTTTAAAAAATATATTTTATACAGAGAGAAATTGAGAGGTGAGGGAGAGAGAAAGAGAGACATCTACAGTACTGCACCACTTGTGAAGTTTTCTCCCTGCAGGTGTGGACCAGGGGCTTGAACCTGGATCCTTGTGCTTTATAACATGTGCACTCAACCAGGTACACCGCCACCCAGCAAAGTCTTCTTTCCTGTAAACAGCTCATTCCTATATTTAATGCCCTATAATCTATTTCAGAGAAAACAGATCATTTATGTTGTAAAATCCTATATTTTGGATTTGTCTGATTATTTTCTTGTAGTTTTTTTTTCCATTGTGGCTATTTATTTATTTATTTTTCTTCTTTTGGAAGTATACAAACTTACCTTTAAATCTTGAAAACATCATGCTGATTTCAGGAACAAATGCTTTCCTCTGGCAGTGCCACTCTGCTAAAATATACATTAAAACTCTATTAATACCTTAAAAGAAATAAAGATCACTTTCACAAACAAGCATTCAGTTGACAATCGTAAGAGTTGAGCCATTTATTTAAGGTAGTGATAATTGCATTATAATATATCTAAGTCTAATTATAGAAAAGACTTAAAATTAATGGACTTTTGAACTCATTATTTTCAGAATAATGGACTCTTTTCAAATTAACTATCATTCTAAACCCAAAATCAATTTCCTCTGTGCATGCAGGAAAGTTTCATTTGCAGCACAAATCCCTTATTTTATATACAGCCAAGTTTCTCATTTAGAGACTCTTCGTGAGTACTCAATGAATTCATGGGGCATCGATTCTAGATAAACGGGAAATAGGAAGATCACAGCTCTTATAAAATTAAATTAATAATTGTACATTTTAAATTAGTGATTTTGAGAACATTTTCTCTAAGTGTTATCATATGTGAAAAATATCAACTTATGTAAACTAATAGGAAATATTAAGAGTTATAAATCAAATCACATATCTAGTTGATTATATCATTCACTCTCTACTTCCATGAAATGAGAAATTTGTAACAAACCAATATGTCATCCAAAATCACTTTGAATGTTTTGTGGTTATACCTTATAGTTCTATTTGTATCAATTGAGAAATTACACTGCCAATATTCTGAAGATTCTATATTTAGTATTATGTTCTAAATGATGAACGATGTTAAATTTACTAATACAATTCACTCGAAAGCACTGGAAATGATCACAGTGAAATAATGATAGAGAAATCTATAATTCTGTTATATTTACTTATGAAATTATTGCTTAATGTTTTACTGAATTACTTAGCCATATTTAAGTATATCAAAGACTGTCATTCATTTATTTGACAAGTGAAAAGAAATTTGAGGATTCACTGAGAAAAAAATCACATTCTTGACAATTGAGCTATGTGTACCAATTTAGACTATAAGAAACCCTATTTTTCTATCAATATTAATACCATGTTGTCACCAAAAGAGATATCCTCAGACTTTTCAAGTTACTAGATATATTTTTGAGATATGTTACAAAAGTATCTGAAATCATAAACAAACCTCAGTCTTTTATTGGTTCTGTGAACCTTTAAAAAAATTGTATCCCTCATTTGAAAAGCTCCCAGGAGCAACCTTTTCCTTGACAACTATTGTACTTCAGAGCAAAAATTATCTTGTTTGAATTCTTATCCTATATCTTTGAAGAGCAACCTAAAACTGTCAGATATTCAAAGGCCATGATTATCTGCATTCACAATATTTTCTGTTTATTTTTAAATCCAAGTTAAATACATTGCCAACTATTTCCTGAGTAAAAATAATTTCAGAGCTTTCATAGCATATTTTATTCATATATTAAATGACTGATATTTTTTGTTTCACACACCTTTATCCAGTTATAGTTAAAACATTATATTGTGTAGGGGCCAGGTAATGGCTCACCACCTACCATCTACCTGTTAAGCAAAATGTTGCCTATAAGTTATTTCTCTCTCATAACATGTTATTGAGACTTGTCTGGTTTTGTCTCCTTCCTTTGTTCTCTCTTTTAAAAAAATATCTTTATTTATTTATTTATTTGGATAGAGGCATCCAGAAATTGAGAGGGAAAAGGGGTGATAGAGAGGGAGAGAGACAGAGACACACCTGCAGCCCTATTTCACCACTTGTGAAGCTTTCCCCCTGCAGGCGGGGGCCAGGGGCTCAAGCCCAGGCCCTTGAGCATTATAATATGTGTGCTCAGCCAAGTGCACCACCACCCGCCCCCCTTCCTTTGTTCTATTTATACACTATGCTTCCATCTTTTTCATGAAAAGTTCTATAGTTTATTTGACACAATACCTTGTATGAGCACGCCCCTCCATCTTCTCAGATAAAAGTGACTACCCTCTATTTCACAGGGCAGTCTCCATTTCACCATCCACAGCTCAACACAAGTCTCTCTTCAGTAAAATAATCTATCCTAACTTCTCAAATTTTATTAACAAACACTAGGTAACATCATCATGTCCAGATGGAATAGTAAAAATTACTTAATGTGCACTAAAGAGAGAGTACAGTGGTAACACCAGAGGCTCTAAAGGTCCCTAGTTCAATAATTAACACTAACATATGCAAAGTTTAATAATGCTCTGCTATGTCTCCCCTTCCCCCCACCTTATTTTCTATCCTACACACAAATAAAAGTAAAGAAATATTTTTTAAAATAATGATCAGTAAACACAAACAACAATTTAAAAAGGTATAGGCTAAAAACAACATATTAAATGTATTGAGACATAACTATCAAACATATATCCTGACAATATTAAGTTCTTCTCTTTGTCACTATATGAATTTGATTTTGACACAGCTGTGAGTTACCTTCTCCCAACAAGAATGCATTAGCTTTGTATAACATGTGATATGTATTATGATATAAGCCAGGTAACCCTGAGTACCTGAGACAAAATGTGGTATGTAACAGGTATTAAATAGGGACAATGCTAAGTGCTGGGTTTTGTTCTAAAAAGTGTAGCTTTGAATGACAATCCACAATTTCAGTTACTTATGGGTGATTAGCAATAACATTATTGTCACACATAAGGATTTATTGTACTACCATTCTATGAGAGACCCATTGAGTTTTTCATGTGTACTAGTAAGTCTACTAAAATTATGGATGGGGAGTCGGGCTGTAGCGCAGCGGGTTAAGCGCAAGTGGCGCAAAGCACAAGGACCGGCATAAGGATCCCGGTTCGAGCCCCGGCTCCCCACCTGCAGGGGAGTAGCTTCACAGGCGGTGAAGCAGGTCTGTAGGTGTCTATCTTTCTCTCCTCCTCTCTGTCTTCCCTTCCTCTCTCCATTTCTCTCTGTCCTATCCAACAACGACAACAACAATAATAACTACAACATTAAAACAACAAGAGCAACAAGGGAATAAATAAATTAAATAAATATTAAAAAAAAAAGTACGGGACTTTGATCAGGTCCCTCTAAAAAAAATAAATAAATAAAATTATGGATGGAGTAACAGACAGGGAGATAACCTAAAGTATGATGGGGAAGAGGGGCATAGAACCACTACAGGTCTTGCAGTGATTCCAGATAGAAAACACCTGTGACTTCACATATGCCAAAGCAGAGCAATGCTCTGATCTCTTTGTTACACAAATGCACGCACGCACGCACGCACGCATGCACACACATACTCAGAGAGACTCACTGGCTTTGTGCCAATGTTTGACAGCACATGACAGATTTGATAAGTTCTGACCAATCTACCAACACTGTCCTCTGAGATATATCTATGATTCATGGAATACTACTGGAGATTCAAACTTGAGTTTAGGTCATAGTATCCAAAATTACACCTGTGACAAATTAGAGACTTTCTAATATTAAAAACTAATTAATTAAGACTAACTAAACTAGAAACTAAATTTGAAATTATTTTATCTCATATGATAAGTTAAAAATGGAGAAACACCGAAGAGAGGTTGGATAACACACTCTGTCTACCACTTGAGGAAGATGGGTCCTGAAATTGGTGCAACTTGAAACGTTCACACTCATGACCACAGAATGCAAGCTTGGACCTACAGGGATGCAAAGGTCACATAGGCTCTTATGATGAATATGGGCACCAGATCAAATCGATGGGGTTTATAGTCAACAATATTTATACACTTTTTCTCATATTTGGGAGCTACTCTCTTCCCTGATCCAGCTTTCTAGCCCTTTTTCCAACCATGACATAGTCATCTCCCCAGACAATAACTTGGGTCCACCTACATATCAGATATCAGGCTCAGGCAAAAACTAGTAAAGTTATGGGCCCTTTGAAATATACCTAAAATAGACCTACTAGCTTTTTCCAAAAAGGAGACCCAAGCTCTTCATCTGCAATATCCTTGCCTTTAGGTTCATTATTAGACAACAATGTGGTTGCCTTTATATGTTAACTCTTATTTCAGCCACTAGGTTCCAGACACTACCATGATGCCAAGTGGACTTCCCTGGGCAGAAAACCCTGCCAATGTGTCCTGGAGCCCCACTTTGCCAAATCTCTGCCCTACTAGGGAATGAGAGAGACAGGCGGGGAATATGGATCGACCTGTAACACTTATGTTCAGCAGGGAAGCAATTACAGAAGCCAGACCTTCAACCTGCACCCCATAATGATCCTGGATCCATACTCCCAGAGGGGTGAAAAATAGTTAAGCTCTCAGGGGATTAGATGGGATACAGAGCTCTTGTGGTGGGAATTGTGTGGAACTGTACCTATCTTATTCTATGGTCTTGTCAGTGTTTCCATTTCATAAATAAAAAAAAAATTTTAATGGAGAAACAGTACTTTTAAAAATACAGGGTTGGTCAGGCAGTGACATACCTGGTCAAGCTCACATATCACTATACACAAGGACCCAGGTTTAAGCCTGGTACCTACCAGCAGGAGAGAAGCTTTACAAATTGTGAAGCAGTGCTGTAAGTGTCTGTTTCTCCCTCTCTATCTCCCCCCTTAATATTAATTTTTGTCTTTGCCTCTGTCTCCTCCAATAAATAAATAAATAAACAAATAAAGTGTTTTAAAAGAATATTCTGAAGTTCCTACCCATTATTTTGGCAGACATCAATTTTATTCTCTAATATTTTTTTTACTTTGTAACTTGAAGTTATAGTAGAGGGAATCAGGTGGTGGCATATCAAATAAAGCACATATGTTACCACACACAGGCAATTAGGTTCAAGCCCTTGATTCCCTCCTGTGGGTAGGGGTGGTAAGTGTAGTTTCACTTCATTCTTAAAATTATTCTGGGGGGAGTCAGGCTGTAGTGCAGCGGGCTAAGAGCAGGTGGCGCAAAGCACAAGGACCGGCATAAGGATCCCGGTTCGAACCCCGGCTCCCCACCTGCAGGGGAGTCGCTTCACAGGCGGTGAAGCAGGTCTGCAGGTGTCTATCTTTCTCTCCTCCTCTCTGTCTTCCCCTCCTTCTCTCCATTTCTCTCTGTCCTATCCAACAACGACAACAACAATAATAACTACAACAATAAAACAACAAAGGCAACAAAAGGGAATAAATAAATTAAATAAATTAAAAAAAATATTCTTGGAATGATTGGGTTACTCAAAATGAAAAGAACCATTCATTTCTTAGTAAAGATTATGCTTTGCAGAATTTTTTTCTTTATACTAAGATTAAGTATTATCATTAATTTTATTGTTATTAATTTATTTTTAAAATAAAAATATTAATAAGACCAAAGGATTTGAGGGGTACAATTCCATACAATTCCCACCACCAGAGTTCTGTATCCCACCCCCTCCCTTGATAACTTTCCTATTCTTTATTCCTCTAGGATTATGGACCCAGGATTATTATAGGGTAGAGAAGGTGGAAGGTCTGACTTCTGTAGTTGCTTCTCAGCTGAACATGGGTGTTGGCAAGTCTATCCATATTCTCAGCCTGTCCCTATCTTTCCCTAGTGGGGCAGGGCTCTAGAGGGGTGGGGGGTACAGGGTACATTGGTGAGATCCTCTGTCTGGGGAAGTTAGGTTGGCATCATGGTAGCATCTGAAGAATATATTCATGTTTCATCACAGGTCTTGGCCAGTATTTTTGGAGCAAAACTTTTACCAAAATCTCACATTAGATTTTTTCCAGCGCAAAGAGACAAGGAAATGTTTTTATTCATGTTATTGCCAAATCTTGGCTATTTAATAAGTGCATTAAAATTATCAGTCAATCCCAGTCTCTAATCTGTACTTTTCCTTAGCAGAGAAGCATCAATGAAAAGCTGGACTGATTCTACTAGGTAATGTTTTGGGAAGAGACAGGAGGATAAATAAGGACTCAAAATTACAGGTCACAAAGTTATAAATAAAATGGTAGATAGATGATAGACTGAGGGAGAGATAAATAAGAATACAGACATGTATATTAAATATAAATGATGGTTTATATACATTAAAAACATATAGAAGTTAAAAGATTAGAAGTCTTTATTCAGTTTAAGAAGAATGTATCTATGGGCACACAAGTCCATACCTAATCTATTTTTCCTTCCTCTTTGCTTGAATTTAAAGTATTTACTTCCCAAAGCAGGGAGGGGGGTAGGGGGTACAAAACAAAACAAAAATACAAGCAAAAGAAAGAATGATACATGACAGCAACACTTTTCAAAATGTGAAAGAGACAGAATAAAGAATACAGAGTAACTTGATTTTAGGAAGTTAGACACTACACTGTGTTTGCTTTCTTTCCTCAAACACAGATGAGAACTATTTCAGTTCTAATACTGATTAAATGCTCATAACCATGTACTATTCCCTGTATAACTTATCACCCCCTTCTCTCTCAATTTCTATTTCTATCAAGTAAATAAATACATAAAACAATAATAAATAAACTAAGTGACTGAAAGTAATCCCTTTACAAAATCCATTGTATTCGCACATGGGAACAGGGATGACATCAATTCTACCTTCAGGAATACAGGGTATGTTTGTAGAGGGAAGACATTTGCTTGTAACTAAAGTAAAAAATGAAAATAGAGCCAAGTACAGAAACTATGAAAGGAAATACAGACAAAGAAGATGTGAGTAAAGACATACATGAGTGAAACAACGTGTTAATAGAGAAAACACATGGAAGCTGACAAATGAAGATGCTAATGATTAAATCTGTTTTCAAGAACCTTGTATTCTCAGTACTATGTGTGCAGAAGCTCAGTTAAAGGGAGATTAGGAATGTAAAGCCTTTGGGGAATGACAGAATACTAATAAGAAATGAGTAAGAGATATGGGGGCACAATAATCAGTGATGGAGGAATACTGACACAGCAGTAATGGTCAGGGAGGGGTGGTAAAACAAATGAGAAAGAAGTATGAAAGTGTGCCCTAGATATACTCTTATAAAGCAATGTAACCTCAATCAAAATAAAAAATAAATATGACCTATAGTTAAGAGTTTAGGCCTCAGGAATGTTAAATATGTTAAAAAGTACAGCTATGCAAATTCCTCTCAATAATCAGGAGCTAATAAAGAATTAAAATTCCTTTCCTCTGAATGAATATTTTCACTAATAAAACACAACTTTGACTGGTGAGATAGTTTATAAGAGGTCATTTATTGTTGTCATGGAGGATACTCTAGACACATACTGCCAGACATATGACTAATGAATGCCCCCCAAAAACTGTTCTGCAAAAAACTGTTAAATTATAGGGAGTCGGAGGTAGAGCAGCAGGTTAAGTGCAGGTGGCATGAAGCACAAGGTAGGATCCCAGTTTGGGCCCATGGCTCCCCACCTGCAGGGGAGTCGCTTCACAGGCAGTGAAGTAGGTCTCTTTCTCTTCCCCTCTCTGTCTTCCCCTGCTATCTCCATTTTTCTCTGTCCTATCCAACAACAGCAACATCAATAACAACAATAATAGCTACAACAATAAAACAACAAGGGTAATAAAAGGGAATGAGTAAATAAATATAAAATATTTTTAAAAGAAATAAATTATAATGAAACATGGGGAATTTGAGCAATAGGCATTTTACTAGAGTAACATTTACAAAACAAAGTTACTTTCACTAACATTACTATGGATCACAGAAGCATTGACAAATATAAGCTCAAAGAAATATTCACTAAACCAGATTAATCAATATCAAGGAACAAATTAGATCACACACACATATACACACACACAATCATGTACACATAATGCATGCATGAACAGATATACAGAAACAATACCTACATGCGTTTACTCTTAGTTCATGGACTCTTTTAATATATTTTTAACTTGTGAGAGATATTTTGAACATGTGCAAAAGTGATAACAAAAATGAATATTCCTATACCTATTATACAACTTCAGTTATTATAATTACATGATCAGTCTAGGCTGGTAACTTTTAATTTTCCTCACATTTTAAGAGGGTAGTGTAGGGAATTAAACAGTTTTGGGGGAAACGGCAAAAAGTATTTAAGAGAAAGGAAATTATTTTATGTCTATAAATAGTACATATTGGCTTTGCTATGTTGTAAAATACAAAATCAATAGTTCCAAAGGTTCTTTTAAATATACATAAAATTAACCGTAAGAGAACACAGAGCAAGTGTATGCCAGACTTTTGTGTATGTATCACACGCACAAAAGACCAATGGAATTAGAGGAGCTTAAAATGTCCCCAGGAGAGAGCTTATATAAGCCACAAGTTATTATTGACTATAGTATAATTTAACACTGGAAAGGGATTCTGTGAGAAGCTATTAATTTCCATCTGTGGTGATCATTGAAAATATCAACATCCATTTATCTTTGGGGCATAGAAATATTACTTAAATATCTTATTAATTTATGTCCACATTAAGTCAAAATATACTACATGGGATTCAAGTAGTTATACTGAATTCAAGTAATTTAACTGACTTTCAAATGCAGTAAGTAGCTTGCTAGTATTTCTAATTTTGTATAAGTGAAACTAATTTGCTAAGAGTTTCATGAAATGTACTGTTATGTGTGTGTGTGTGTGTGTGTGTGTGTGTGTGTGTGTGTGTGTTTCTTTCTTTACTTACTCATTCACCAGAGTTATCTCTGCGGCTCAGTGCTTACATAACAAATCCATCACTACCATCAGTCATCCCCTCCCCCTCCCCCCTGACCTTTTTGTTTGATGAGAGAGAAAGAAAATGACAGAGAATTGGAGACAGAGGGACAGAGAAAGAGAAACACCTGAAACACAGCCTCACCAGTGAAGTTTGACCCTTGCACATGAGAATGGAGTGTTTGAACCTGGACTCTGTCTCATGGTAATATATGCACTCAGTCAGGTGTACCACTACCCAGCCCCAGTGTTATGTTGTTATGAAAAAATTCAACAATCAATAATTTTATCTTTATTAATTTAGTTAGTTCATGAAATATATACAATGTACAACTTCTATCTGATTAATAAAAAAACAAATTTTAGAGGCCAGAAAATGGCTCACCTGGCAGTACATATGCTTTATCAAATCCTTGACCATAGCTTAAAATCCCTGCACTGCATGAAAATACCATGGGCAGCACCTAGGAGGTCTGGATGGAAAGGTGAGGAAAGCTGTGGGGTGTCTCTCTCTCTCTCTCTTTCTCTCTCTCTCTCTCTCTCTCTCTTTCTCTCTCTCTCTCCCTCTCTCTCTCTCCCTCTCTTTCTCTCTCTTTCTCCCTCTTTCTTTCTCTCTCCCTCCCCCTCTCTAAAATAAAGTGAAAATGTTGATTTCTAGAGGCCACCCCATAGTATAGTACATGTGTGAAACTCTGAGCTCATTTTCTGACACAGCATGGAAATCAACAAAAATAAAAATTAAGTGAGTAAAATGCATTTTATTCGCACTAATTTCCTTTAGCTCTACAAAAAGAGAGAGATATTATCATTGACTTCCTATCTAACTGTTTCCTTGAAACACAAGGAACACTAATTATATTCTTACGTGCTTTACTAGTAGAATTTTCTGACACATCATTTTATCCTGGTCAGGATCTAGCTCATCTGGTAGAGCACGTACCTTATTATATGTAAGGTATGCTTTTTTATCAGTTGTACCATCTCTTGAGGTCCTCACCTTACCACATGCAAGAACCCTAGTTGAGCCCTGGCATTACAGAGGATCATCATGGATAGGACCAGGGGAAGCGCTACAAAAGGCAGAATAATGTTTTCCCTTTTACACTATTTCTCCCTCTCTGTACCTGAAATTAAAAAAAAAAAAAATGAAATAGTTAGAATGACACATATATGAGGCCTTGGTACGACAAAAAATGTTTTTTAATAAGTAAAATAAAGCTTATGTCTAAGAATAAAAAAAAAAAACACTTCAGGAGGCCAGGCAGTCAGTAGAACACCCAGTTAAGTGCATATAGCACTATGCACAAGGACCTATACAAAGAACTAGGTTAGAACCCCTGCTCCCCATCTGTGGTGGGGATACTTCATGAGCAGTGAAGCAAGTCTACAAGTGTCTGTCTGTCCTCACTATCTCCTCCTTCCTTCTAAATTTCTCTCTGTCCTATCAAATAAAATAGAAAAAAAAAAAACCACTTACTTCCTTTATTCAAATTTCTTTGATCTTTAACCATTTCATTCTAGTAAGTATCACAGTACACAAAGTCTCATGATACACAAATACACACTCTGCTAAATCAGCTCCTACTACTTCCAATTACTAGCCAATTACTGTAAAAATGGTTTCACTCTCTTTCTTTACACACTTTTTAAATTAAAAAAAAATATCACCACAATTATTTCTCATAAATGTTAGTGGGGTGGTGGCTAAAGATCTACTTGCTTTCATGAGAAAAGCCAAATTTGGGGGTAAAAAAGTGCCCAAGGAACCAGTATATAAATTCCATTTCAAAACCTTAGAACAAGTTCCCCTTAAAGATTTTTTTTTTCTTATCAACTTGCTTTTCCTCAAGTATCAACTATTTTCACTTTGGCTTAAAACTTTAAAGCAAGGAAAAAGCGTTGGAGTGTTTTATGGTGTGTGTGCATGGGTGTGTGTGTGTGTGTGTGTGTGTGTGTGTGTGTATAGAGTGTGAACTATACATGATTAGAGAATTGAACACACCAAATTTGCATTACCAAAAAGACTGGGTGTAAGTCTGAAATAAAATCAAAGTAAAGTTCATATAATTTTTTTTACTTGTTATGCATTAGCATTGCAAAGTAGGGTCTCAATAGTTTTATTTTGTATAGTCATACAAAAATTGGTTTCTTCAGGCTAGCCTAGAAGTCTAAATAAATTCTTAGCATTGTTTGCAAGATGTAATACTATCAAATACCAAGTACCTTATAAAAAGACTAGAAAATAACCAACTGTCTGTGTACACCTGCTATTTCTTTAGGCTATCATTTAGATGTATGCATATTACTCATATTTTATGAGTTTTCTTGAAAAGTATGGTGTGCTTGGTTCTAGCATACAAATACACAAGTATTTTTATTTATTTGGCTCAATTAGTATTTAATTGAGCCAAATAACTTGCTTCCAGAAGAATTGGTCTTTTCATGCAGGAATAACATACATGATGTATCACATCCAACCCCAGGTACAGTATAACAGTATATGCTTATATGCTAGATATGAACAATACTCCAGTAAAAAAAAAAAAAAACTTGTTTAGACTGAGAAGATATTTCAGTGTTAGAATAATAGCATTGCAGGTCTGAAGTCCCCAAGTGCCTAATCTCCACCTTTGGAGATAACATATTCCAGAGCTAATGAATGCTCAGACTTTTTTTTTCTTCTCTCATGTTAATAGATATTAATTTAAAGCAGATATTTATCACCTAAAGATGATAAATTGTTCCCATGTATCAACAACTGGACTGTAAACCATTAACCATCCCAAAATAGTGATAAAGAATAAGAAGATCAACAAACAGCCTATAGTTACTATAGCTTTGATTCAAGAAAAGGTCTATATCAACCTTTGCTAATTATAACTAATTATGGGATTTATGAATACATTCAATTATCTTTTCTGTTTGTATCATGTCTTCATAGGATCTCAGAGTTGACACCTCCTGGAGAAACAGAATTGAGTGTGATTCATGTTATTATTGTAGAGCCTAAACTAACAGTTTAGAACATGAATATTACTGTTTGTTATTGTGCTACATAAAGTTTTCAAAATCTATTTTAGCTATAACTTTGTAATTAAATGTATTTTGCTCAATTTTCATTCTAAAATTACTTATAAAATGATTTTAAATAAATGAATAGTTACAATCAATGAAACAAGTGTTTAATATTCTTTATCAAATACAATAAACTAAGAATAAATCAATAGTTTTAATTAGCTGTAATGACTTCGTTTCAGATGCATCAGAATTCCAGGACATAGCATTTTGCAAGGGCATGAGACTGTCAGCAGTTAAACCGGGAGAGTGCAGGTACATGTTGATCACTACAGCACTGACAGATGTGACAAATAACTGTCACATCTATTTGATGTTTAAGTGAGACCAAGATAGTCTCTGTCTTGATTATTTACATTTGAACTTTCTAAGAATGACAAATTCACTCTAAAGTCATGGCCTGTGGGATCTGAATACTTATTCCTTAAGATGCACTTAACTCGGGAGTCGGGCTGTAGCGCAGTTGGTTAAGCGCAGGTGGTGCAAAGCACAAGGACTGGCATAAGGATCCCGGTTCGAACCCCGGCTCCCCACCTGCAGGGGAGTCGTTCACAGGCGGTGAAGCAGGTCTGCAGGTGTCTATCTTTCTCTCCTCCTCTCTGTCTTCCCCTCCTCTCTCCATTTCTCTCTGTCCTATCCAACAACGATAATAACTACAACAATAAAACAACAAGGGCAACAAAAGGGAATAAATAAATAAAATAAAAAATAAATAGAAAAAAAAGATGCACTTAACTCAAGCTACAGTTTGGTACCATTTTTTTACCTGGTTGCCTGAAATACACTGGTATTTGTTTGTTATTACCACAGATGCTTCAGCATTCCAGACTGACTTTTTCAGATAGAGAGGCAGTGAGAGTAGAAAGCATTGGTACTTCTATAATGTGGGGACTGAGCTTGAAGCCTGCATGGTGTGCATGCCAAAGCAGTACAGGTGAATTATTTTGCCAGACCGACTCACACATTCTTTAGAGTTGCTTGGTAGCAGTGACTGAAGCTTTGAAGGTTAGGAACATTTTAAACATTTATTCCCAATAAACAGGTTTTAGAAAATGTGGGGGCTCTATTTATTGTCTTAATTATATAGAAATATTTTCAGTTTGGTCTGTATTCATAACTAAATAGTTATTAGCCTGAAGATAGATATCATAAAACAACATATGAAAATGAAATGTTCATATTTTCTGTTTACCAGAAAATAAGTTGCTGGAAGACTGCTTCGATTTTTTTTTTTCTAGGAAAGGAGTTAGTTTCCACGTCAGGTGAAGGTCACCCATGGAAGATGAGCTGATTATTGTTGGTAATCACAGGGAAAAGTGAGGAAAAGTATTCTATACTATTCCTTTCACAAAGACTATTTTCATTTTTAATGGTTTCTTGGCATGGTGACAGATTGCTCCAGTGTAAAGGTATGACCCAGTTTAAAGATGACAGTGATTTTTTTTTTCTGTAGTAGCTTACTCTGGTCCCGTTTTATTTTTTTAAAAACTTTTTAAGGTGTAGGTAAATAGCATAATGACTATGCAAACAGACTCTCATCCCTGAGGCTCAATCAAGTCCCAGGTTCAGTCCTCCATTCTACCATAAGCCAGAACTGAACAGTGCTCTGGTAAAAAAAAAAAAAAAAAAAATTTAATATCTTGATTTATTGGATTTAGACAGTCAGAAACTGAGAAGGTAGGGGGGAATTAGGGAGAGAGAAAGGCATCTACAGCACTGCCTTATCACTCACAAAGCTTTCCCCATGAAGGTGGGGACTGAGGGCTTGAACCTGGGTCCTTGTGCACTGTAACATATGCTCTCAACCAGGTATGCTACCACACCGCCCCACTCTAGTGTCATTTTAAAACAGCTACACTATTGTCAATTTTTCACAATTTTTTTATTTTTATTTTTTTTTATAAAATAGAAAATATTGACAAAACCATAGGATGGGGGTGTTCAATTCTACACATTTCCCACCACCAGAGTTCCATATCCCACCCCCTCCACCAGGAGCTTTTCTATTCTTTATCCCTCTGGGAATATGGACCCAGGTTCATTATGAGGTGCAGAAGGTGGCTTCTGTAATTGCTTCTCTGCTGAACCTTTCACATTTTTCATACCAGTTGTAGGCCACAGTAAATGACATTTTTTTCCTGGTCTCCTAGGCTCTTTTTTATTTAAATATTTATTTATTCTTTTTTGTTGCCCTTGTTGTACTAGGCTCTTAATATATTCAATAGCAACTGGAATTTATGTTTAAAGGTATATCAATATTAATGCACTGGAACATGACAGAAAAAAAGTGATATGATGTTTGCTAATCAACAATGAAAAAAAAATTCCCTCCATACTTAAAGACATAATTTTTTGACAAGGGTCAACGAATTGTGTTGGAAAATTGCATTGAAACATGCAAAAGAATGAAGTTGAACAGCTAAAGTTCATCACACACAAAAGTAAACTTCAAATGGATCAAGAACTTGAATGTTAGGTCAGAAACTATCAAATACTTAGAGGAAAATATTGGGAGAACTCTTTGCTACTTAAATGTTATAGGCATCTTTAATGATACAAACCCAATTGCAAAAAAAAAAAGACTCTTTAAAGAATGGGAGAAAATAGTTACTTCAACTATTTTTATGGTTTTATATGTTAAGTCATTTTTTCAGTCACCAGGTTCCAGATGCTACCATGATGCCAACTGCACTTCCCTGCACAGAAGACCCCACCAATATGTCCTGGAGCCCCCTTCCCCAAAGCTCTGCCTCACTAGGGAAAAAGAGAGAGGCTGGGGGTATGGATCCACCTGGCAATTCCCATGTTTAATGGGGAAGCAATTACAGAAGCCAGACCTTCCACCTCTGCACCCCATAATGTCCCTGGGTCCATACTCCCAGAGGGTTAAAGAATAGGAAAGTTGGGGTTCCCAGAAGATGGCAGACTGAGAAGCTTCTAGTGGCTTGAGCTCTGACCACATCTTCTGGAAACGGTAGGATTTTCTGCCTTAAGTAGGCCAGTCAATAAGGGGTCCTAGCAGTGACACCAAGGAGGTGGCTATAACTTAACTTGTGTTAAGAAATAGAGGAGGGGAGTCAGGCTGTAGTGCAGCAGGTTAAGCGCAGGTGGCGCAAAGCACAAGGACCGGCATAAGGATCCCGGTTCGAACCCCGGCTCCCCACCTGCAGGGGAGTCGCTTCACAGGCAATGAAGCAGGTCTGCAGGTGTCTATCTTTCTCTCCTCCTCTCTGTCTTCCCCTCCTCTCTCCATTTCTCTCTGTCCTATCCAACAACGACGACAACAACAATAATAACTACAACAATAAAAAAACAAGGGCAACAAAAGGGAATAAATAAATAAAATAAATATTTTTTAAAAAAGACAAAAGAAATAGAGTAGAAAAAAAGGGGAAAAATTATTTCCTTTTAATTATTAAGCACACCCCCTCCTCCTTACCCCCCCCCATAACCAGTCCCTGGGGACCAGCTCCTAGCAGGCTCCCCTGCTGGGCTTCTGTCTTTACCAAATTCCTGTCCCACAAGGGAGTGTCATTCATTCTAAGTCTATACCCTTCTGAAACCTCTGGCCTTTTTTCTTTCTAAGTAGCCAACCCCCCCCACCTCACACTGCATAGCTAATTAAATAATTAATAATAAATAAATAAACTCTTTCCTTTCACCGCTCTTTTATGACTGTTCTTTTTCTTATCTATTTCTTTTTTCTCTCTCTCTTTTTTTTTTCTTTTTCTCATTCTTGTCATCCTTTCTTCCTTAATTTTACAGCTTCCAAAGCCACAGGCCGCAGCCCCCACACCACCAAACAGTGTGCTTTTTTTGAATTCACTGATACACATTTGGGAATTATTTTGGGGAAGAATTTTGACTCAGTGTGGACTCTCACTGCGAGTGTCTCTGCTCAACTTCCCTTCCTCCTTTAGCCATACCTAGAATATACAGTGGATAGTAGATTTGCATAACTGTCTATTTCAGCTATCCTTGTCTAGTCCTGAGGGTTTTTTTTTTCTCATTCTTAACAATCACCAGCCTCTGATCACAAGGTTTGAGGTTATCTGGGACAGTTTTGTTTTTTTTTACCCTGCACTATTTTATTATTAACATTATATAAAAGCATATATCTTCCCCCCTTTAGGTTGATCAGAATTAACTCTTAGGGTATCTTTCATTGCTAGGGTAGTGGGCATCTTATCAATTGTGGGAGGAACTTGTCTCCTTACTCCTACCTCCTCTACAGACTCTCCACTCCCTTCTCCTCCTAGCTAATTAAAAAAATCAAATTAAATTGAATTAAAAATAAAGAAACAAAAAAAAACCTTTCCTTTCACTGCTCTTTAATTACAACTCTTTTTCTTATCTTTTCCATTTTCTCTCACTTGTCTATTTTTTCTTTTTCTTTTTTTTTAATTTTTTTTATCTTGTCATACACTTCTTCCTTCCTTCTTCTTTGCTTTTCAGAATTTGTGAATTATCTTGGGGAAGAAATCTGACTCAGAGTGGACTCTCTATGTGTGTATCTCTGCTCTAGTTCTCTTTCCCTCTTGTTATCCCTAGAATATACAGTGGATAGTAGATTTGCATAACTGTCTATTCTTGCTATCCCTTCTTTCTTTTCTCTTTATTCTTCACTGGGATTTGGTTACTATTATTTCATGGGCTGGAGAAATTGTTTGGCTAACGGGTAACGATTAAACTGTTTCAATACCTGATTCAGTTGCTACTGTAATTCCTGAGGTTGGTGAGTGCAATTGTCATAAAGGCATTTAGTACAGTGTTAATTGTGCTCAAGAAACAACAACTGAGGAACAACAGAGCATTAAAAAAGAAACACATAAATCAAAAAAATGGGTAGATCAAAAACAAAACTGCTACTCCAATGAATGAAGACAAGAACCCAGAAGAAACTACAAATCATCCAGAAGTAACCATAGATAAGAAAAGTATGCAAGCAATAATAAACTTATTAATCACAGAAATGAAAACAACATTGGAGGAAAGGAATGGAGAGTGTTAGGAAAACAACAGTTGAGACCCCCCAAGGAAAATACTGAATATCTTGAGACAATTAGAGAACTGAAAGCTGAAAT
This sequence comes from Erinaceus europaeus, assembly GCF_950295315.1. NCBI lineage: Eukaryota > Metazoa > Chordata > Mammalia > Eulipotyphla > Erinaceidae > Erinaceus > Erinaceus europaeus. Next base: position 34,367 of record NW_026648193.1, on the reverse strand, counting down.
AGCTGTAATGAAGAAAGAAGCTGAGGCAAGGGAAAGCAGACTAACATAAGCAGAAAACAGAATTAGTCAGACAGATGATGAGTTAGAGAAAACTAAGAAATTTGTGAAAGAGCTTAAAAAGAGATTGAGAGATACTGAAAACAACAATAGGGACATATGGGATGATCTCAAAAGAAGTAACATTCGCATAATTGGCCTGCCAGAGGAAGAAAGAGAGGAAGGGGAAGCAAACATTCTAGAGGAAATAATACAAGAAAACTTCCCAGACCTGAATAACAGAAAGGACATCAAGATTCAAGAGGCCCAGAGAGTACCAAACAGAATCAACCCAGACCTGAAGACACCAAGACACATCATAGTCACAATGAGAAGAAGTAAGGATAAAGAAAGGATCCTAAAGGCTGCAAGAGAGAAACAAAAAGTCACATACAAGGGAAAACCCATAAGATTATCTGCAGACTTCTCCACTCAAACTCTAAAAGGCAGAAGGGAATGGCAAGATATCTATCAAGCCCTGAATGAAAAAGGGTTTCAACGAAGGATAATATATCCTGCTAGACTTTCATTCAAACTAGATGGAGGGATCAAAACCTTCTTAGACAAACAACAGTTAAAGGAGGCAACCATCACCAAACCGGCCCTGAAAGAGGTTCTAAAAGACCTCTTATAAACAAGAACATCACTATAATACTGTCCATATATAAGGGCAAACAAAAAAAAATTTTTTTGAACAATGGCACTACAATACTTTAAATCCATAATATCAATAAATGTCAATGGCTTAAACTCACCCATCAAAAGGCACAGAGTGGGGAGATGGATCAGAAAACATAATCCAACTATATGCTGCTTGCAAGCATCCCATCTGTCACAACAAGATAAACACAGACTTAAAGTGAAAGGATGGAAAACTATCATACAGGCTAACGGACCACAAACAAGGGCAGGAACAGCCATTTTATCTCAGACACGATAGATTTTAAATTAAATAATGTAATAAAAGATAGGCAAAGACATTACATAATGATTAGAGGATCAATCAGCCAAGAAGACTTAACAATCATTAACATCTATGCACCCAATGAGGGACCATCTAAATACATTAAGCATCTACTGAAAGAATTTCAAAAATACATCAATAGTAATACAATAATAGTGGGAGACTTCAATACCCCACTCTCACACTTAAACAGATCAACAAAGCAGAGAACCAACAAAGATACAAGATAATTAAATAAAGAGATTGACAGACTAGACCTCTTGGACATTTTCAGACTCCTTCACCTCAAAAAACTGGAATACACCTTCTTTTCAAATCCACATAACACATACTCAAGGATAGACCACATGTTAGGCCACAAAGACAGCATCAATAAATTCAGGAGCATTGAAATCATCCCAAGTATCTTCTCAGACCACAGTGGAGTAAAACTAACATTTAACAACAAACAGACAATTATTAAAAGTCACAGAATTTGGAAACTAAACAACATACTCCTTAAGAACCACTAGGTCAGAGATTCACTCAAGCAGGAAATTCAAATGTTCCTGGAAACAAATGAAAATGAAGACACAACCTATCAAAATATCTGGGACACAACTAAAGGAGTACTGAGAGGGAAACTTATAGCCATACAATCACATATTAAACACCAAGAAGAAGCTCAAATGAATGACCTTACTGCACACCCAAAGGACTTAGAGGAAGAGGAACAAAGGACACTAAAGCAACCAGAAGGACAGAAATCACTTAAGTTAGAGCAGAAATAAACAACATCGAAAATAAAAGAACTATACAAAAGATCAATGAAACCAAATGTTGGTTCTTTGAAAGATTAAACAAAATTGACAAACCCCTAGCCAGACTCACCAAACAAAAAACAGAGAAGACTCAAATTAATAGAATTGTAAACGATGCAGGAGATATCACAACTGACACCACAGAAATCCAGAGAATCCTGTGAAACTTCTATGAAGAATTATATGCCACCAAGCTAGAGAATCTGGAAGAAATGGAACAATTCCTAGAAGCATATGCTCATCCAAAACTGAACCAAGAAGAACTACAAAATCTAAATGCACCAATCACAGACAAAGAAATTGAAACCGTTATTAATAATCTCCCCAACAACAAAAGTCCTGGACCAGATGGCTTCACAAACGAATTCTAAAAAACTTTCAGGAAACAGTTAGTACCCATATTTCTTAAACTTTTCCATAAGATTGAAGAAACAGGAATACTCCCTTCCACCTTCTATGAAGCCAACATCACCCTGATAGCAAAAGCTGATAGGGACAGAACAAAAAAGGAAAACTACAGACCAATATCTCTGATGAACATAGATGCCAAAATATTAAACAAGATCTTGACCAACCGGATACAGCAACATATCAAAAAGATTGTTCATCACGACCAAGTGGGATTCATCCCAGGAATGCAAGGCTGGTTCAACATCCATAAGTCGATCAATGTCATTCACCACATCAATAAAATCAAAGCCAAAATCCACATGATTATCTCAATAGATGCAAAGAAAGCCTTTGACAAAATCCAACACCCATTCATGCTCAAAACTCTACAAAAAATGGGAATAGATGGGAAATTCCTCAAGATAGTGGAGTCTATCTATAGCAAACCTATAGCCAACATCATACTCAATGGACAGAAGCTGACAGTATTCCCCCTCAGATCGGGGACTAGACAGGCAGGGCTGTCCACTGTCACCGTTACTCTTCAACATAATATTGGAAGTTCTTGCCATAAGAGTAAGGCAAGAGAAAGAATCAAATGAATACAAATTGGAAGGGAAGAAGTCAAGCTCTCACTATTTGAAGATGATATGATAGTATACATAGAAAAACCTAAAAAATCCAGCAGAAAACTACTGGAAGTTATTAGGCAATATAGCAAGGTATCAGGCTACAAAATCAATGTACAAAAATCAGTGGCATTTCTTTATGCACACACTAAATCTGAAGAAGAAGACATCCAGAAATCACTCCCATTTACTATTTCAGCAAAATCAATAAAATACCTACGAATAAAGTTGACCAAAGAAGTGAAATACTTGTATACTGAAAACTATGAGTTGCTACTCAAGGAAATAGAAACTGATACCAAGAAATGGAAAGATATCCCATGCTCATGGAGTGGAAGAATAAATATCATCAAAATGAATATTCCTCCCAGAGCCATATACAAATTTAATGCAATACCCATCAAAGTTCCACCAAGTTTCTTTAAGAGATTAGAACAAATACTACAGTCATTTATCTGGAACCTGATAACACATAAAATTGCCAAAACCGTCTTGAGGAAAAGAAACAGAAATGGAGGCATCACACTCCCATTCTTAATCTATATTATAAAGCGTTCATCATCAAAACAGCATGGTATTGGTACAAAAATAGGCACACAGACCTGTGGAACAGAATTGAAAGCCCAGAAATAAACCCCCACACCTATGTACATCTCATCTTTGATAAGGGGGGGGACTAAAAGGATTAAATGGAAAAAGAAGGTTCTCTTCAATAAATGGTGCTGGGAAAACTGGGTTGTAACATGCAGAAGAATGAAATTGAACCACTTTATCTCACCAGAAACAAAAATCAACTCCAAATGGATCAAAGACCTAGATGTCCGACCAGAAACAATCAAATACTTAGAGGAAAACATTGGTAAAGCACTTTCCCACATACACCTCAAGGACATCTTTGATGAATCAAACCCAATTGCAAGGAAGACTAAAGCAGAAACAAACCAATGGGACTACATCAAATTGAAAAGCTTCTGCACATCCAAAGAAACTATTAAACAAACAAAGAGACCCCTCACAGAATGGGAGAAGATCTTCACATGCCAGACATCAGACAAGAAGCTAATCACCAAAATATATAAAGAGCTCAGCAAACTTAACACCAAAAAAGAAAATGACCCCATCCAAAAATGGGCAGAAGATATGAACAAAACATTCACTACAGAGGAGATCCAAAAGGCTAACAACCATATGAAAAACTGCTCTAGGTCACTGATTGTCAGAGAAATGCAAATTAAGACAACACTAAGATACCACCTCACTCCTGTAAGAATGGCATACATCAAAAAGGATAGCAGCATCAAATGCTCGAGAGGGTGTGGGGACAGAGGAACCCTTTTACATTGCTGGTGGGAATGTAAATTGGTCCAGCCTCTGTGGAGAGCAGTCTGGAAAACTCTCAGAAGGCTAGACATGGACCTTCCATATGATCCAGTAATTCCTCTCCTGGGGTTATACCCCAAGGACTCCATAACACCCAACCAAAAAGAGGGGTGTACTCCTATGTTCATAGCAGCACAATTCATAATAGCTAGAACCTGGAAGCACCCCAGGTGCCCAACAACAGATGAGTGGCTGAGAAAGCTGTGGTATATATACACAATGGAATACTATGCACCTATCAAGAACAACGAACCCACCTTCTCTGACCCATCTTGCACAGAGCTAGAAGGAATTATGTTAAGTGAACTAAGTCAGAAAGATAAAGATGAGCATGGGATGATCCCACTCATCAGAGAAGTTGAGTAAGAAGATCTGAAAGGGAAACTAAAAGCAGGACCTGACCAAATTGTAAGTAGGGCACCAAAGTTAAAACCCTGTGGTGAGGGGTAGACATGCAGCTTCCTGGGCCAGTGGGGGGTGGGAGTGGGTGGGAGGGATAGGTCACAGTGTTTTGGTGGTGGGAATGGTGTTTATTTACACTCCTAGTAAAATGTAGTCATATAAATCACTAGTTAATTAATACGAGGGGGAAAATTAATTGTATGTCTCAAAGTTTTTCAAAACACAAACTGAATCTTTTCAATATATAGGCTGTGTAATTGATATTCAGACCCTCTCAAAAGCCTAGACCAAGTAGATCAGAAGCAACCAATAGCACAGCTATGTACAAGACACTGGGTACTGTACAGCAAACCCTAACAAAAGGACTTTTCAAAGTTAACCCAATTACCAAATAATGTGATGATAACATTAACTATCAATTGTCTTTTTGAACCCTAAGACAGCAGGAACCTCACATCTCCACTATAGAGCCTCTACTTCCCCCCAGTCCTGGAACCCTTGGATAGGGCCCACTTTCCCGTATGACTCTCCCAATCCATATCAAATAATATTGCATCTGCCGATCACAACCTAACCAACACAATGATTGCCACCTCAACATGCTTCACTTGAGACTGTGTCCAGAGACTTCATGTGTGGAATGACAACCCTTCAACTTCATTAATTGGGTGATACCTTTCCTTTCATAGTATACTCTAATTCCATCTCAGGTGGTTCACTTTCTAACAAAGTCCCAAAACCTAGATATACACCAGTTTCTGTGAGAGAGAGCGTATTTCACACGTATCCGTAAACTACTGCAAAATATATACCTGAAAGCAGAAGTACACTAGAGTTTGCTTGCAGTGAGTACCTCCCTAACACTTCCTCTCCACTATTCCAAGCTTTGAGTCCATGATTGCTCAACAATTTGTTTGGCTTCGTATGTTAACTCTCTTTTCAGTCACCAGGTTCTAGATGTCATCAGGATGCCGGCCAGGCTTCCCTAGACTGAAGACCCCACCAATGTGTCCTGGAGCTCCGTTTCCCCAGAGACTCATCCTACTAGGAAAAGAGAGAGGCAGACTGTGAGTATGGACCGACCAGTCAATGCCCATGTTCAGCGGGGAAGCAATTACAGAAGCCAGACCTTCTACCTTCTGCAACCCTCAATGACCCTGGGTCCATGCTCCCAGAGGGATAGAGAATGGGAAAGCTATCAGAGGAGGGTGTGGGAAATGGTGATTGGGTGGTGGGAATTGTGTGGAATTGTACCCCTCTTACCCTATTGTTTTGTTAATTAATCCTGTCTTAAATAAAAAATAAAAAATACATAAATAAAATTTAAAAAAAGAATAGGAAACTTATCAGGGGAAGGGATGGGGTATGGAATTCTGGATATGGGAATTGTACCCCTCTTATCCTATGGTCTTGTCAGTGTTTCCATTTTATAAATAAATTTTTACAAAAAAGAAAGGAAGAGAAGGCAGTACCATACAAAAAATGGAGATATATATATATATATATATATATATATATATATATATGTTCAATTTCTGTGACCTTAGCAGTTTCCAGTGGACGGAATGGGAACACAGAAGTCTGGTGATGAGAACAGTGTAGAATTATACCTGTTATCTTATAATTTTATAAATCAGTATTAAATCACTAAAAAATATGCCATTGAAAAAAATCCAGAATAATTCAAAGCATTGTCTGTACTCTATATAGGTAGGTGGTGGAAAACAAATTATTATAGGGGAAGAAGAGTAAATTACATTTGCTGTGTTTTTTTTACTAATTCTTTTAAAAATATTTTATTAATTTAATTTAATGACAGGGATTCAGAGAGAAAGAAACAGGGATCAAGACCTGATCATTGATCAACTCTGGCTTATGGTGGTGTTTGTGACTGAACCTGAAAATTCAGCCTCAGGCCTGAAAGGCTTTTTGCATAACCATTATGGTATCGCCCCAATCCCCCCACTTTTTTTTTTACAGATTCTTTTAGAGAACAAGTTCATGAATTTGTGATAAAATGGGAAATTGTAAAACAAAGAAAGTATCAAATAAAGATCACTTAATTTCTAATCACTGAAATCTCTTTTTTTTTTTTTTTGGATTACATTTAGAGTGAATTCTAGTCTTATACAGGCTCATCAAATATAGTCAAAGGAAATAATAAATTAGCTACTATGGTTTCTAGGAACAACAAGCATTTAAAATGAAATTGTTCATCCAGATTTTTTAAATATAAAAATCAGAAAAAAAGGGAAAAAAGCAGGAGCTTTCAGTGTAAGAGACTTCATACTCAGCCTTGAGATCTCATAGAAATTACAGCAGACAAGAGGTAGATAGTCTCTTTGTCACTTTATATATTTATTTGAAGAACTGGCATTGTGTCTACAGTTGACACATTCACATGCCAGTTGGTGTTGTCAAATGTGACTGAACTTTTTAACAAGGCAGAAGGCTACTGAGGGATTTAGAAAGCTACAAATACATGCCTAGGGAACTTAATTATAAATAATTCAATCTGTGTATGCAAATACTAAAGAAACTTATGTTAAATTAAATAGCTAGCAACTTAAAAAGTTTATTTGAGTTTCCTCAACATTCGATCCCACTGGTGTACTTTGTGGGAATATATTAAGCAAGTTAAATTAAGAATGGAAAGTCTTATTCATAATGCCCCTTAAGAGTTTTTAAACTATCAAATGCTTTATGCTACCATAAGTCAGTGTGTTAAAAAGTTACATTTTGTCATAATCTAAAATTTGAAGCTCATCTTCAGTGTATTGGAAGAATTCAGTTAGCTTAAATAAAAATGTAGTTAAGTTTTAAAAGAACCATGCTTCAGAATAAATGCACTTTTACTGATACTCAAGATGCTAAGAGGATATAAAATTTTGAGGTATTTTTTGAGAATGAAAAAATATATAGCTATATATTTTTAAAAATATGTAGCTATATATTTTAGCTATAGAATGAAATCATATATAGCTAGTTTTTACTCAGTGACCTATTTGCTTGTTGACCACTTAGAGTTTTGGCCAGCTCTCTGACTAATACTGTGATATTATACAAAATCTTTTGTCGTGGGAAAGGGCAGAATAGCAGGTCAGCTTCAAGCATCTCACCCTCACATTATTCATTCTTATGAATGATGGAATGTGGTGTTGGTTAATGGTCTATCCTGCAAGAGGAAGACTGAAACCATCACCAGAGATCCTTTGGAAACATTGAGAGTGGCACGTTTATTAGAGTATGTCAGTTTTTTATAACAGTGGAGTATGTTGACATACATTTGAAATCATAATAACGTGTTTTTGAGTTGTGCTTTTAACAAAAGATCAAAGTTACAACATCTATTTATACAAAGATCAAGACTAGTATTTCTACATGTATCATTATACTAATGATCCAATACAAGGTACAATCTCTTATCTAGAAATCAACTGAAAAAAGTAACATACCAAAAAAGAAACTACGTTTAGGGACTTATTCATTGTGCTGATTTTCCAGACATGTGGGAGCTGGACCTTTCTCTGCTGATTTCCAGACACTTGGAGCTCTGCCTCATGCCTTCCTCTTATTTGTAAATGTTGCTATGCTACAATGTAAAGTTGAAATTAAGTTGGCTGACAAGCTCTCTACCTGAAATACTGGTAAGGGGAGGATCCTCATTTATTGACAAATCCATTCATTGATCTAGTTGCAAGAACAGGAGTCAGTGATTAAGAAGGACTACCTATATGAAAAAATAAGCATAATTCACTAACTACTATTTAAGGCTGGTTTTGTTCTGTGCAAGAAAGCCTATCCTTGGGCAGAATCCTTTAGTTTCTTCTAGTAATCTTCCTTCTCAGGAAAAAGACACATCTGCATGTGTATATGCACAGGGACCATAGACTTTTATCCTAAGATAAATTGTATAAAATTGTTGCTAACTCTTCTTTAAACATTCGGGAAATTGTTTTCAGTGAAGTCACCTATATATTCCTCTCATGTTTTTGCTTTGACCAGTTTTCAGGTTACAAGTTCATCTACCTAAAATTATGATACTATATATATATATATATATAATAAATGGTTACACTGTATATATGCTGGTTGTGGAAGTGTGTTCACAGAACATGCCAAATATTTCTTGTTTGTTTTGCGCCATTTGTAGCATTCCCATTTATCATTTTAATGACTGCAGGATCTATTGTGATGTCCCATGTCACTGCTGATATTGGTAATTTGATGCTTCTCTCTCTAGACAATTTTATAGTAGTTCATTAATTCTGTTGACCTCAGAGAAACAGATATTTGTCTTACTGATTCTCTCTACATTCCTCTTTCCCAAGTTCATTGTTTTTCTGCTATTGCATTTACTAGTTTTCTTCCTTCTAGGTTTATTTTACTCTTCTTCTACACACCTTATGTAGGGGCTTAGAGTGCATTTTCTTCCTTTTGTTGCCATTGTTTATTGTTGTTGTTATTGTTGTTGTTGTTATTGCTGTCATTGTTGCTGGACAGGACAGAGAGAAATCAACAGAGGAGGGGAAGACAGAGAAGGAGAGAAAGATAAGTACCTGCAAACCAGCATCATCATTTGTGAAGAGACCCCCCTGCAGGTGGGAATCCAGGAGCTCAAACCAGGATCTTTAAGCTGTCATTGTGCTTTGCGCTATGTGCACTTAACCTGCTGCACTACCACTGCTCCCCCTACAGTACATTTTTTAATGTCTACAGTTGGTGCTACAGATTTCTTCAACATTGTTTTAACTTTTATTTGTACTTAGTGCCCCACAAAATTTAATGTGCTGTATTTTCATTTTTATTACCTATATATTGTACATTTAACTATGAGTTATTTTAGAGTTGCTTAGTTTCCAAGTACTTGGAATTTCTTCTATTGCTGATTGCTAGTGCGATTTCATTGTAGTTGGGAAAGACATCACATGATTTTCTTTTACTTAGTATACTTTTCCTATAGCTTAGTTTATATAGTTTATCTTGGTATATACTCTTTTCTTTTTTCTTTATTGGGTGGATTAGTGGTTTACAGTCAACAATAAAATACAGTAGTTGGTACATGTGTAACATTTCTCAGTTTTCCAAGTAACACTAACCCCCCATGTAGGGCCTCCTCTGCCATCATGTTCTTCCCCAGAGTCCTTTTTGGTACAATAGATCAAATCCAATTCAACTTCTGCTTTGGTATATGATCTATACAGTTTAAAAATGTGTGCTTCTTTATTGTTGGATACAATGTCCTGGGAATTTCAATAATATTTTCTTTGTTGGTGATGTTGAGTTCTTCTTCTATGTCCATGCTAATTTTCTTCTTAGTTTCCCTATCAGTTACCCAGAAGAGTATGAAAGTATCCAATTATAGTAGTGGGTTTGTTTAATTTTCCTTCCCATTCTATCATTTTTTGCTTCTTTTGTTGTTGATGTTGTTGTTGTTGTTGTTGGTGGTGGTGGTGGTGGTGGTGGTGGTGGTGTATGTATGTATGTGTGTGTTTGTGTGTGTGTTTACCATAGCACCATTCAGCTAAGGCTTATGGTGGTGCAGAGGACTGAACTGTAACTCTGTAGCCTCAGGCATGAAAGTCTTTTTGTCTGTCTACCACCTGAGGAAGATGGGTCCTCAAATTGGGTCAGATTGGAACCTTCCTATTCATGACCACAGAATGTGAGCTCAGATCTACAGGGATGCAAAGGTTACATAGGCTCCTAAGTTTAATATGTGCCCCAGATCAAATTGATGGGGTCTTCAGTTAACAATATTTATATATTTTCCCATATTTAGGAGCTACTCTCTTCCATGATCCAACTTTCTGGTCCTTTTTCCAGCCATGGCTTAATCTCCCCAGACAACAACTTGGGTCCACCTGCATATCAGATGTCAGGCTCAGGAAAAAATAGTATAGTCATGGGCTCTTTGGAATATAACTAAAATAGGACAACTAGCTATCTTCAAAACAGAAACCCCCAACTCTTCATCGGCAATATCCTTGCCTTCAGGTTCATGATTAGTCAACAATTTGTTTGGCTTTGTATGTTAACTCATTTTTTCAGCCACTAGATTCTAGATGCTACCATGATGCCAATTGGACTTCCCTGGGCAGATGACCCCACCAATGTGTCCTGGAGCTCTGAATCCCCAAAGCCCTGCCCCATTAGAGAAAGAGAGAGGCTGGGAGTAGGGATCCACCTGTCAATGCCCATGTTCAGTGGGGAAGGAATAATAGAAGCCAGACCTTCCACCTTCTGCACCCCATAATGTCTTTGGGTCCATACTCCTAGAGGGTTAAAGAATAGTTCAAGAATAAACCCCTAGAGGGTTAAAGAATAAAGCTATCAGGAGAAGGGATGTGATACAGAGTTCTGGTGGTGGGAATTATATGGAGTTGTACCCCTCTTATCCTATGGTCTTGTCAGTTTCCTTTTTATAAATAAATTTTTTTAAAAAATAAGGTATTTGGGAGTTGGGCTGTAGCGCAGCGGGTTAAGCGCAGGTGGCGCAAAGCACAAGGACCGGCATAAGGATCCCAGTTCGAACCCCGGCTCCCCACCTGCAGGGGAGTCGCTTCACAGGCGGTGAAGCAGGTCTGCAGGTGTATATCTTTCTCTCCTCCTCTATGTCTTCCCCTCCTCTCTCCATTTCTCTCTGTCCTATCCAACAACAACAACAATAATAACTACAACAATAAAACAACAAGGGCAGCAAAAGGGAATAAATAAATATTTTTTTAAAATAAGATATTTTTGTATGACCAATATGCTATGTCCTCAGCCTTTATGTTAAATATTTTTCAAATACAAAATTTGGGAATCATATCTCAGACAGTGATATAATTTTTGTAAGACAGAGAAAGAGAGAATCAAAGTGACCATAGCATCTTAGTTTTTTTTCAGTGCAGTGGGGCCAGGCTTGACCCTGGGTCATGCACAAGGCAAAGCAATGCCCTTTCCATGTGAGATATTTAACCTGCCCCATTTAAAAAAATTCTTTGTTTCACCTGTAAAAGATAATTGGACAACTTAAGAGAAGTCAATTGTATTTACTTAGATTTTTACTCACTGTATTTTTCTCACTAATAGACCAAGGTTCTTTCATTTCCTTTCCTTTTAGAAAATCCCTCGAGTCATTATTTCAGAGTATCTCTACTGACCATAAATTTCTTTTTTTTTTATCTTTTTTATAATATTTATTTATTTCCCTTTTGTTGCCCTTGTTTATTGTTGTAGTTATTATTGTTGTTGTTATTGATGTTGTTGTTGTTAGGACAGAGAGAAATGGAGAGAGGAGGGGAAGACAGAGGGGGAGAGAAAGATAGACACCTGCAGACCTGCTTCCTGTGAAATGACTCCCCTACAGTAGGGAGTTGGGGTCTCAACCGGGATCCTTATGCAGGTCCTTGCATTTTGTACCACCTGCGCTTAACCTGCGCTACCACCCAACTCCCGACCATAAACTTCTTTACCTGCTAATACTTTGATTTCCCCCTTCATTTCTGAAAGGTACCTTCATTATATATAGATTTCTTGTCAGTTCTTTTCTCTTAGCACATGGAAAACAGGCCACTTCCTGCTGACTTTTATGGTTTCTAATAAGAAAACTCCTCTTTAATGTTTGTATTTTTAATGGTAACAGCATTTATTCCCCAATGCTTTCCAGATATTTTTGTCTTTAATTTTCAGAAGTTTTACTATGATGTGTCTTTATGGGGGTTGCTATGGGCTAACCGTTTTGAGCTTACTCAGCTAGCTATGTTTATATTTTTTGTCCAATTTAGGAGATTTTTTTTTTCAATTTAGGAGATTTTTTAAGGTATTATTCATGGAAGTATTTTGCTGTTGTTGTTCCAGCCTCTTTGGTTTCTCCCACTAGAATTATACTGACATAAATGTTTGGGGTACAGTCCATAGTTAACTGAGGTTGAGTTAATATACTTTTTAGTATTTTCTTGTGTGGACTGGACCGTTTCTCTCCTATCTCTATTAAATCTCATCCACTCTTCTATTTAAATTGTCTATTCAGATTTTTAAATTTTTCTACTTTCTTTTTTTAATATTTAATTATTCCCTTTTGTTGCCCTTGTTGTTGTATTGTTGTAGATATTCTTGTTGTCGTCATTGTTGAATAGGACAGAGAGAAATGGCTCTCTGCCTTGCCTATGAGTAAATTCATATATTCTGATTTAAAATTTTTTTCAAATATGTTAATAATTGTTCCTTATGTAATTTTATGATAACTAACTCTAACAATCTTTGTCAAATAACTCAAAGAGCTATCTCCTTAATGTAGACATCTATTTAATTATCTTCTTTTCCATTCAGTTTCATATTTTCTTTTATAGTGGAATGATGATAGGGTTTTTTTTTATTAAAATACTGACATTTGGGTTAATATGTTAAAAAACCCAGACTTCAAGAAATCTACTTCAGCTGATTTTTTTCTGACATATGAAAGGGGTTGCCACAAAATTACTGCTGAAAACAACATATATCTGTATTCCCAGTGTGGCCTCTATTAGAAAGAAAGATGTAGGGCAGGGAGGCGAGCAGTAATGCAGCTGGTTAAATGCAGGTGGCACAAAGCTCAAGGACCTGCGTAAGGAACCCAGTTCGAGCTTCCAGCTCCCCACCTGCAGGGGTGCTGCTTCACAAGCAGTGAAACAGGTCTGCAGGTGTCTATCTTTCTCTCCCCCTCTCTGTCTTCCCCTCCTCTCTCCATTTCTCTCTAGCTGTCCAACAACGACCACATCAGTAACGTCAACAAGAAAACAACAAGAGCAACAAAAGGCAATGAATAAAAAAATATATTTTTAAATGTAGGGGAGTTCCTCTTTTTTTTTCAGAAAAAAAAATGAGGTGGGAATGTCAATTACTTGAGACTTCCACTCGTACCAGAAGGTTGATAGTGGTGGTTGAAAAAGAAAGCATCTCCTAGTTGCCACTGAATAATATTGTATGTCCTAAATTTCCATATACTTCTTATGAGCCCAGCCCGGATGTACTCAGTATAGCTCTACTGTGATTGTCCAGTGGGTACACAAGTCCAGACTCCCTAGAAGCAAGCAGTGCTGCTAGAGATAGGGCCTGCTGTTATCCTTTTGTAAAAGAAAGTCCCTATTCCTAAGCAGCCTGCTCTAACACAACTCCAACATGGCTGAGTACTTTAATATATCCTGTTGAAGACAAACCTAGGCTACCCATCAGACCTTCACTGACAGGTAGGGTAGGGTTACAATTTTATGTGATGAGGGGCTGGGATACTTAGACTATTGTAAGCAGTTTTTTTGTTTGTTTGTTTGTTTTGTTTTGTTTTCTAAAGGAACAAGCTTATACTGGCTTTATTTCTTTATCTCTACAGGAAAAACAGTGGCCTGGAGCAGTGAAATGGCATAAATATGAAGTCTTTCTTATAGGATAACAAAAAGAAAGAAAAGAAAACCAAGAGAATTAGAATTAGTCTTCATCTCACCTCTTTTGTCTTCAGGATCCTAGCTAGTTTGTTTTCTTCTCTCCAGTTTTACATTAGCTTTTTTTCATAAAAATATTTTTATTATATTTATGTATTGGGTAGAGAAAGCCAGAAATCAAGAGGAATGGGAGAGATAGGGAGAGGAAAGAGAGGCACCTACAGCACTGCCTTACCACTTGCAAAGCTTTCACTCTGAAGGTGGGGCCTGGGGGCTCGAACTTGGGTCCTTGCACATTGTGATATGTGTGCTTGTGCCCTTGTGTTAGTTTTTTATAAGTTTTAATTTCTTTTCCTATTTTATGAGAAGAAAAGTGATCAGAGCACCACTGAAATGCGATCTATGAGGGTTTCAGGGTCAAATCTGTGACCTTAGGCTTATAAGTCCTCTGCTCTACCACTAAGCTATCTCCCTGGTCTTCTTTTTTAAAATTGTTTAAAATTTATTTATTTATTTATTTATTTATTCCCTTTTGTTGCCCTTGTTGTTTCTTTTCATTGTTGTAGTTACTACTGTTGTCATCCTTGTTGGATAGGACAGAGAGAAGTGGAGAAAGGAGGGGAAGACAGAGAGAGGGAGAGAAAGATAGACACCTGTTGGAGCTCGTGTGGGTGGTTCCCAGCTAGAAAGGTAAACTACCGAATTTCCATCACCAGTTCAAGAGACTGCTCGAAAAGAAAGAAACTCGGGGAGGATTCTGGTACAAACACACTCATTTATTGGGCGGAAGGTTTGGGTTGATATAGAAGGATAGACAAAGAACAGTTTTCACATATGTCAGAATTCACAGGTTTCTTAAAGGTCAGCATGCCCCTATGGCAGGGGCTGGTATGAAAAGAGTTGATACATAAAGATCAAAACAATTTGTATCTTGATGCAGGCATTTAATTATCCAAAGGTATTTGAGAGAAGAATAGGGGTTGAATCAGTAAGGTGAGATAGAGAAGGAAGAACAAGGCTTTAAAAACATCAAAAGGGCTACAGGAAATAAGGTCTTGGGGGGCTTTTCACTTGTCTGGTGTTAAGAGTGTGTGACAGGATGTGCTCTTCCTTTGTGATCAAAAGGTGAAGTGGAATGTGTGAACTTTGAGTGAGTGCAACCATTTGGCTGACAGCAGGGGATGTAGGCTCTTTATGAAGCAGGAGTCTTATAGAGGAAAGCTGAGTCTGATAGACTTTTGTCTCTTTGCTCATCTCTATGAAGAAAGGCTAACAAGAGAGGTGTCTTTTCAGACCTCCATCTGTGAAGATGGGGGGATCTTCCCTAAGCTCTACCAAACTTCCACATAGTCCCACAGACACCTGCAGACCTGCTTCACCGCCTGTGAAGCAACTCCCCTGTAGGTGGGGAGCTGGCGGGGGCTTGTACTGGGATACTTAAACAGGTCCTTGCACTTTGTGCCACCTGTGCTTAACCCACTGCACTACTGCCCAACTCCCTCTCGCTGGTGTTCTAATGTTAGTTTTGTATATTTTCCCATTTTCCCCATAATATTAAGTTGCATTTAGCAAGAGATAGAGAAAAGTACACATCTACTCCATTCTTTTCAAATGTTAATGTCTTTTACCTTTTAATGCACTGATTTCACTATCATGTATTTAGACAGATTGATGTTATGACAGTAATAAGTAATTACATAATCTCTTCAGATTTTACATACTGAATTATTTTACTTTTTTTTTTTTACCTCCTTCAACTAATAAAATGTGGATACTTGTAAAACAGTACATAATACATACATTTCATGATCTAAGGAACTGAGACATTAGAAAATAAAGTGTTCAGTTATTCTTTCTGTGTTTTCCCATGATAAAGTCCTTTGCAAAAGTTTTATATTAATTTTTCTATATTTTCTGTAGTTTTTAAGTTGTTGAAAAACTTTATTATATACTGTGTATCAGCTTTCTTTTCAGAAAATGGAGTACCCTTCCAGCCCTCTTTCTTATACAGAAGAAAAGACTGACAAATTCAAAACTGAAGCTATATGTGCTATTAAAATCCATTTCAAAAAATTTATTCAGAGGTCATAAACCTTTTATGTCATAAATGGCAATATATAGAGTGCAACTTAACAGTTCTGAGACACAGAGAAATCCTTCTTCAAAGAGAGCTCAAGATATTATAGAAAATAACCCAGATTTAATTGGCAAGTACTTAATGGCTGCTCTCTGAGATACTCTCCTTCAGATCTGATAGGAAGTGGAAGCATTTATAAGAAAGCTCTTTGAAAAATAAGGCGTTAAGATTAGGTAGCAAAACTATTAAGTGGCTTCCTTTGTCCTGCCCTGCTAACTCATACAGGGTTGAAAGAGTGAACTTCAAAAGCAGGTGACCTGAAAGAGCATTCCTAAGAGTAGGAGGATCAGAACACAGCAAGAGTGTATACCCAAGTGAAAGATTTAAAAAAAAAAAAAAAAGAATCGAAGAGAACAAGAGCTTCCTAGAGATTACTTGAGTGGAAATTGTTCTTAGAGTGAGTTTGTGTTAAAAAAAAGAGAAAGATAATTTAAGGTGACTTTTGGTTTATTTTTTACTTTCAAAGATGAATATATATATATATATATATTAGTCACAGGGTTTTGAAAAGGTGGAAGTCTTTACTTTGAAGACATTTTTGATCCTTTTAAACAGAATTAGAGATTACCTATATAAAAAAGAAGTAAAACCAGGAGGTAATAAAACCTAGCCAACAAGCTGCTTAAAGAGCTATTCTGGAAGCTAGCCAGAAACAGACTAGATAAACTTTGTAAAAGGGAGTCCAATAACAAATACAAGATTATTTCAAGGCAGAATTCAAACCCAGACCATTGGAAATGAAAACTAAATAACAGAATATTCAGTATGCAAGGACATGGAAACTACCACAAGAAGTTAAATTAGTCTGATCAAAAAAAAAAAATGGAAAGAAAGAGTAGCAATAATTTCTCCTTGAAAAAATGCACATCCCATTAACAAAAAGAAATAGGAAATGGATTGATTGTGCTAGCCTGATCTATTTGGTATTTTAAATATGTAAGCAGAGGAGATATTCATAGATCTTGAGTGTTTAGACTTTAAATGTTTCATATACCATAATAATCAGAAGAGAGGCAGTCTTGATTAACTATTTTCCACTAAAAGTATATGTAAAAGGGCTTTATCACAACTGTTCACTTCAAACAGTACAACTATTGTAGAACTTAAGTGTATATTCTATGAGAACTGAAGCAGCAAATTAGCTCACTTAAATAGAGCACCTGCTTTGTCATACACATGACCCAAATTTGAGTCTATCCCAACTGCACTGTAGGGAATTTTAATGCTGTGGTTTCTTTCCCTTTCTGCCTATGTTTTTCTGTCTCATTCTATCTGAAAAAACTGGTTCAGAGTAGTGAAGTCCTGGTGACAATAACAGCAGCAAACGATTCTGTGAGAATTAAATGAAAAATATTAAGAATAATAAATCGGTGCCAGCAAAATAGCTCACTTGGTTATAGTTTGCTGCTTTGTCATGTGCACAATCCAGGTTCTACCCAGTCCCCCACAACACTGAAGGAAGTTTTGGTGTTATGGTTTCTTTCACTCTTTTACTGTCTCTCTCTAAAATGATAATAAGAGAATAATAAAAATAAGGAAGGGAAAAGGGGAGAAGAAGAAGAAGAAGAAGAAGAAGAAGAAGAAGAAGAAGAAGAAGAAGAAGAAGAAGAAGAAGAAGAAGAAGAAGAAGAAGAAGAAGAAGAAGAAGGAGAAGAAGAAGAAGGAGAAGAAGAAGAAGGAGAAGAAGAAGAAGGAGAAGAAGAAGAAGGAGAAGAAGAAGAAGAAGAAGAAGAAGAAGAAGAAGAAGAAGAAGAAGAAGAAGAAGAAGAAGAAGAAGAAGAAGAAGAAGAAGAAGAAGAAGAAGAAGAAGAAAAGAAGGAGACATTGATATTATCTAATCTGCAGGTAGAATTAGAACCATGAATGAAATGGTATGGGTGACAAATTGATTTTTTTCTTTCAAAATTTAGCTAGATGAGTCCGTGTAGAAAATACAGGAATTATAAACTAAAAATAGAAGGAGAGGTTGTGTAGTGTGAAAAGTAAAAAAAGTGAAGCTTTTTAAAGGCAATATTATCTGAGCTGCTATGTCTTGGAGTAGATTTAATACTGGTTTCAGATTCTCCTCACATACATTTAAGGAGTGGACACAGCAGGAGCTTTGGAGTCATTCCAAGCCTAGTTTAAAAGTTCAGAGACACAACTTATATGTTCTATGAATTTATCAAATCTTCTGTGGAGCTGCGAAGAGATTTTGAGAAGGTTTGTAATGAAGAGAAAGAAATAAACAAAAATGAGGTTGATGTTGGGGCCTAGTAGTGGTGCACCTGGCTGAGTGCACATGTTGCAGTGCTCAAGAAGCAAGTTTCAAGCCCCTAGTTCCCACTGAAGGGAGAAAGCTTTGTGAGTGGTGAAGCAAGACTGCAGATATTTCTTTCTCACTCCCTATCACCCCTTCCCTCTTGATTTCTGGCTGTCTCTATCCAACAACTAATAAGGATAATAAAAAAGATAATGCTAATGTATTTCCTAAGCAGAGTTGAAATGAAGTGAGGTTATAAATAAATAAATAAATAGCAACAATGAGCTGTATAAGACTTGAAACTAACTCCCCAGCTAAGTACAAGTAGCCTCTGTCTCTTGCATCAATTTAAAGTGACAGCTTCTGCTGGAAGAAACATAGAAATAAAGTGGAGCTGATGGTCTTCATCACTGTGGGAATGAATCAGATGCTTCAAATGATACTCTGCTTTTTCACCCTGATTTAGCATGGCATATGTGATCAAAGAGGCTTTTTCTCACTTGCCAGCTCTCATTTTCTAAAAGCTTACAGATAGAGGTGACTGTGGCTGCCATATCTAGTTATTGAAAAAGCTCCCCTTTAAAGCTACAATTACACAGTTAATTATAAGAAGTCACCCAATCTAGTGACGAGACAGTAACTATTTAGTAGTCGGAAAAGTCATGAGGAATTTTTGCATAGAGAAACAGAAAAATACATCATGACTTTTCCAGCAACCTAAGACTAGCAAAGCAGAGAAGATGGAGAACAAATAGCTCTCTAGTTAGTGATGCCACTGCAGAGAAAAGTAGGGTAAATTTTGTCCAAGAACTTTGAATCTTAGGAGCAGCACTTAAATGATTCCATCTCTGGTAATGACTTCTCAGCAAGATCCATTGCCCATGAAGAACTTGATAGGATTTTATTTATTTATTTACTTTCTGCAGTTGAACAGATATGGAGTTGTCAGAAAAGCCACCACACATTTTTTTTTTTTGCATAGAAAAATACATCATGAATTTTCAACATCCCAACAGAGTACAATTGATAGCTGGAAAGAAATGCCAGGTGGAGAGAGCTCCTTATCACATTAAAATTTAATTTTATGGGAGTTGGGCGGTAGCACAGCGGGTTAAGCGCAGGTGGTGCAAAGCGCAAGGACCTGCATAAGGATCCCAGTTTGAGCCCCCAGTTCCCCACCTGCAGGGGAGTCGCTTCACAAGTGATGAAGCAGATCTGCAGGTGTCTGTCTTTCTCTCCCCCTCTGTCTTCCCCTCCTCTCTCAATTTCTCTCTGTCCTATCAAACAACAATGACATCAATCATAACTACAACAATAAAATAAAATAATATTTTATTCCCATAAAATAACAAAAGGGAATAAATAATAAATAAAATATTTTTAAAAATTAATTTTATGAACCTACTTATTGAGTTTCAATATCTTCCTTTCAAAGACATCTGAAGAAACTTTAATTTGTTCCAGCCTCCTGTAATTGTACTAGACTTTTTATACAGATTGATAAATATACATTCAGACATTTTTTCTCTTATGTTGAAAATACATCATGCTTTATTATTTCTGAAATCAAATGTATATGTGTATGTAATTGTAAAATTTGAGTTAAGACTTATTTTGAATCTCATGCAATATTAAGATCTGATTTCTCCACATTTTGTTTTCTTCTTTTTTTGATATTTATTTATTGTTTTGTTGCCCTTATTGTTTTATTGTTGTAGTTATTACTGTTGTTGTTACTGATGTCATTGTTGGATAGGACAGAGAGAAATGGAGAGAGAAGGGGAAGACAGATGGGGGAGAGAAAGATAGACACTTGCAGACCTGCTGCACAGCTTGTGAAGCGACTCCCCTGCAGGTTGGGAGCCCTCCAACTGGGATTCTTAAGTTGGTCCTTGTGCTTGGTGCCACCTGTACTTAACCCGCTGCACTACTGCCCAACTCCCCACATTTTGTTTTCTGTTTTAGGGTCATCTCTGGAACTCAATGCCTGCATAAAGAATCCACCACATCTAGAAGCCATTCCACTGTCCCCCCTTTTTTTCTTTTTTTCTTTTGATAGAGACTGTGATAAATGAAGAGAGAAGATGAAGATAGAGGAGATAAAGAGAGAGACACCTGTAGCACTGTTTCACTGCTTATGTAGCTTCACCCCTGAAGGGTGCTTGAAAACATGTCCTTGAGCATGGTAATATGTATATATTAACTGGTATGCCACTGCTCAGCCTTAAGATCTGATATCTTTTTAAAGAAAAACAATATACTACAAAAATTAAAACATGACTATTATTAAACTAATTTTACTTCTACTTAAAAGTACAATATTTTCTTTAATGCATATGAAGATCAGATCACAGGATATTAAAATAAAAACACAAACCTAAATCCATGGAATATTTTCAGCCTTATGTTTGCAGATACTGAAGTTTTTTTTATAATTAAATATTCTAGCCATTTAATTATATCACATGTTGCATATGTTCAAGTCCCATATCCATTAAATAATAATTACATTTGTGTAACATCTTACAATGTTCAAACATACAAACAGTAGCTTCTCTTAATGTGATTGGTCCAGAGAACTAGAGATGAGGTCCAATTTAAATTATTTTTCAATTCCTCATCTAGAAAGTAAGATTCATTACAGCATGGTTTCTAACTCATGTATCTCTATAGAAGCTTAAAAGTGATAATCCGCCTAAAGCAATTTGCACCATGATCAGAACATATTAAGTTTTCAATGGATGTCATCAATGTCAACAGTATTACTAAAGAAGTTGCTAAAGTTAATAATAATCCTTCAGCTTTACTGGGACAGTCAGTTGTTTTCCCATGTAATTGTCTTCATCTTATAAGTTTCTCTTCCTTTTGTATTCAGTATAATTTTTTTTCAGTCAGAACTCACCCATATGCAATTTCAACATTCTAGGTCTTTTTTTTTTTCAGTCAAACAGACAGCTAGACAGAGAAAGAGAAAAAACACATCTCTAGAGCTTCTTCCTATACTGTAACACCTCCTATATGGTGCTAAGGTTCAAACCTGAGTTACACACAGAGCAATGCAGACACCCTACACAGTGATCTCTCCCCTTAACCACCAGCATATATGTTATGGAGTATTAAACAATATAGACTTGCAGTTACAGTTTTTTTTTTTTTTTTACTACTCTTGTTCGTTATTCCCAAATTCCTCCCAATGCCAACTGTCTTCTTACTCCATGCATGTCTATGCCAGTGTGGGTAAAAACACGCATGCACGTGCATTCTGAGTTGACTGCTTTTAAATTAATACCACGAATCTTAAATGGGTCCTGAATAGGACCCAGAAAACCTTGTCAACTTCCCAAATTACATTACTCTCCAGGCAACTAGAGAATTGTATTTTTTCATTATTTATTTATTTATCCCCTTTTGTTGTCCTTGTTGTCTTTTTATTGTTGTAGTTACTGTTGTTGTTATTTATGTCGTCATTGTTAGATAGGACAGAGATAAATGGTGAGGGGGGAAGACAAAGAGAGGGAGAGAAAGACAGATACCTGCAGATGTGCTTCACCACTTTTGAAGCAACACCCCTGCAGGAGGGGAGCCAGGGGCTCGAACCAGAATCCTTAAGCCAGTCCTTGAGCTTTGCACCACCTGCGCTAAACCCACTGTGCTACCACCTGACTCCTGCAACTAGAGAATTGTATACCCTCTCTGAGGGAAAAAAAAAAAAATCACTGAACTCTCATTTACCAGGAGCCTGCCCCAACAGGTTATCCAGGGTTCCTTCAGGAAAGGGGGAGTTGGCGAGATAAATGAAGTGAGAGACACCTCAGCTGCTTCAAGTGCAGGAGAGAGGTACCTCTGGCCTCTGTCTGCAAAGGTTTATCATTTAAACAATTTTCACAGGGATACAGATGACATCATGCAGGACTATTTTTTATTAACAATAAAAATAACTCCAGACAGTATTATCATTATAGACATTATTATCATTATAGGCAAGTTCTCTTTGAGAGCTTCTTTGGTCTTGAGACAGCCTGCCCTCCCCTAGGTTTTGACCATCTGTGTGGCCTTGGTGTGAACAAAATTGCTTCAGATATTATTCTCTTTGTTTCATCTGTCTGTGTTGGTTAGCATATCTTTCCTGGAGCTCAGTCTATTAGCTTTTCTTTTTAACCCATTCTTGAATGGGTCTAAGTAACACTTTTATAATAGCTAGAAAACTGTCTAGCCAAAGAAATCTTCTGCTGTAAAGTAAGCACATACCATGAAGGCTCTCTTTGTCTAATCTTTGAATATATGAGAGTTCACTAACTTTCCTACATGAAAGTTCACTAACTTCTACCCATCAATCCTTACATAGCTATTTAACTACCACAGATACCTATAAGTGAAGGCAGGGGTCTGTGGGTGAGGGTAAACAATAGAGCCTTTTTATAACTAGGTGAAGACCACAGTCTTTCACTCAGTACTATAAGCCACCCATAATTTTGGCTTTTAGACTGAGTCCAGCTGATTGAAAAGCTGTAGTGATGATAAGTAGCTCTTTTTCTGAAAGCCTTTCAATAGGTACAACAGCTTCTACTCTTAGGCCATTTTTTAGTTTTGTTACACTCACTGCCATAGTTTTTGGCACTATGTACTTCCCCTCAGAAGTATTTGCAATATAGCCAATAAGTCTTTAAATTATCAATGCAATTAAAAACAAATAGCTTTTGTTTAGTCTAGAACTTCCCATTTTGTAGTAGGTTCCAGTCTGTTCTGACTTTGTCTGGCAACAGACGCGACATCACCTCCGCCATTATACAAAAAGGATTAATAGTTTCAGTTCAATCCTGGCTTGCTCAGACTTTGCCAGTCCCAGTTCAGGGCACCAGCTGCCAGTCTAGCATCACGGGCAGGAGACAGATGACCAGGGACTCATGGCTGAGCTGAGATGCAGGTCAATCTTTATTGAGCGGGAATGCAGTGTGATCTAGCTAGTTATTCTCTAATCACAAAGCTCTCCTATATATCTCCTGAGGTGGAAGTGTCAGGTCAGAAGAGGATGTACGTAGGATAGGACGTGGGGAGAGGAAAATATGTGTGAACCAGTGGGGGTTAAACCAGTGCAAACAAAACAATGATTATGTAAATAGACCACAAGCAATGCAATAGAAGGGGACTTAGAAGCAGACCAACAAGACTTTGTCTGACAGTAGCCGTGATGTCGCCTCCACCACTCATTAGATTTATAGTAGGTACCTTCAGGGAGTTGGGTGCTGGTGCACCTGGTATAGCACACACCTTACAGTGTGCAAGGACCTAGGTTCGATCCTCCAGCCCCCACTTGCAGGGGAAAAGCTTTGCAAGTGGCGAAGCAGTGCTGCAGGTGTCTCTGGCTCTCTCCCTTTCTGTCTTCCCCTACCCTCTCGATTTCTGTCTCTATCCAATAAACAATGGTGTGGACTGGGGGCTTGAACCAGTATTCTGGGTGGGGGTGTTTTGCTTGCTTGCTTGTTTGTTTTACTCAAAGACTCTACAACATGCCCAATGAAGAAACTAAAATTGCATTGGATTCTATATTTTCATGCAAATTGCACACCCCACCTATAAAACCTGAATTATATCCCATCTACAAAAGTTAACAAATGCTTCACACACAGTGGGATATTTAACCTACTATAAGTTACCTAGGAATTAATTTCAATATATAGTTTTAACGAAATGATGGAGGGAGAGCCATAATATCCTATGAAGCATAATATCCTATGGAGCACAAGACACAAATTTTTTCACTGTATTAGGTATTTCAAATAATCATAGAATTCAATCTGTTGAATTGATATGAGGAAGATATTTAGTACATTAAATCACATGGCTCATGATTCTGCTAAGTCACACAGAGAACTCTAAGTGGGGACACTGCACAATCACAACCACACTACTGATGATGTTCTAGTAATCCCTCATTTGTCTCCACTGGGAGTATCTATGGCTCCATGTCCAAATCAACCACAAAGATCCCTGCCCAGATGTCACCATCAAAGGAGATAATCTTTGTTGTGGTACACTTGTTAGAAATCAGTTCTGTCAAGCTTGGTCCCTACTTTCATTACTAGCTTCCAAATCCTGCTTGTCTTCTCATTTGTAGGATATAAGTTAAACCTCTAATCAGTTAAATTGCATATAATAAACAACAATAGCATATACGTGTGTGTGTGTGTGTGTGTGTGTGTGTGTGTGTGTGTGTGTATGTGTGTGTTTGTGTATATATGTATGTATGTATTATCCTCAGTCTTGGCCTATCTTTAGAAACAATTATTACCAATCTGATGGATTTCCTTCTAGATTTCATTCTCATTTCTCCTTGAAGCAACTGAACTTATAATTAATTTTATAGTTAAACTATACAAGTTTTAATTTCTATTGGGTTGTTGGAAAAATCATGACATAATGCATTGTGACTTTCCCAACAACCCAATAATAGCAATTTTATACAAGAGACTCTTGAAAAAGAGACATAAACTTCCTAAAAATAAATTTTGGCGAGTATTACATTTAACAAATAAAGTATGCCTCACATTCTTATGTTAGATAAAAATATTAAAATAAAAAAGGCTTCTCAATATCAAGAAAGTCATTCTATCTAAAGGATAATTTGGGGCTAGGTGGTGGTGCAGCTACTTGAGTGCACAGATGTTACAATACACAAGGACCTAAGTTTGAGCCCCTGGTCCCCACCTTCATGAGGAAAGCTCCACGAGTGGTGAAGAGGGTTGCAGGTGTCTCTCTGCCTCTCTATCTCTCTCTTCCCTCTCTATTTCTGGCTTTCTCTATTCAATAAATGAATAAAGATCATTAAAACTATTTTAAAGAATAGTTTTGTTTACTAATGTGTATGAAAATTAAACAGGTACAGTCAGTTCAGCTATTTGGATAATTAAATATCTGGATAAAAAGCACTGACATCACAACAGCATTATTTTAACATGTTTATACAACGGAGTAGTATGCAGCTGTTAAAATGATGAGGTCATTTTTAGGTCTTTTTTTTTGTTGTTTTTTGCAATATTATAGCCAGAACTTGAAGACATCATGTTAAGTCAGACAAGGTAGAAAGAGAAAGGCCAATACTGAATGGTTTCACTTAAACATGAAACTTAAGAACAAAGAACAATACTGGAAAACATAAGGTGAAGCTTGGACTGGGTGTGATGTATTGCACCAAAGCAAAGGACACTGGGAAAGGAGGGGATGGGACAGGATAAAGGGATATTGGGGTCTGATTGTGTCTCATAGACACCTATGCAATGGAAGATGAGAGGATGCACCTATGTGTTAAAGACCATAAACCACTAGCCCTCCAATAAATTTTTTAAATGAAAAAAATTAGTTTATTGTGTTTATAAAAATGTTCTATATCTGATACATTTTTTTATTTTTAGGTGATATTGGCTTATAAGGCTATATATCTTAGAGTTGCAATTCCACACCTTCATGATGTGTCATACAGTTTTCTCTTCACTAATTATGAAATAAATGATCATGAGAGTAAAATGATTTAATTCATAAAGCTATAGTGAATTAAATGAATGAATCCACATAAATATGTACAACAATCTTTGATATATATTCAGAACACAGTAAATGCCATTAACTATTGCTGTTATTCTCATGTTTTTATTGTTATTGTAAATAACAATAAGGTTTTTACAAATGAAAGATAACTCACATATCTAATGAGTGAAATTTGACTTGAATAGCTATGATTTGTTCTGTGTTCCAGTGTTCAGAAGTTTCAGTTATAACTTTGAAATATTTTCCTGATATATACTTGAACCCTTTACACCCTAAAATAACTACAAATCAAATAGTTCAGGTTATTTTCTAAGAATCTTCTCATAACCTTCAGGGCTTAAAATTCTATTAAAAACTTTGAATATGCTGAGCACAATTCATTGAAGTGAATGTATATTAAGAGAAAGGCAATCTATAACATGTGTTCTTAACTTAGTATATTATTATAAACAAAAACTAACTCAAAATTTCTCAAGGGCTCTTCCACGATGTAAGCACTAGCCCCATAAGACAGCTCTCTCCCTGTAAGAATCTTTGGCTGACATGTTTACAAGGGAAAATAACAGCATTTTGTTTGTTTGGTTTTTGTCTACCACCTTATTCCATACATTTAATAAAATTCCCTCAAATGATACAAATCAATGTTTCTTTCTAGTAAATAAATATGTTCTCCACATTTTTCCTACTAATTTCCATGCACATGTTAAAAGACCCTTACTTAACCTTTTAGACAGGGCTTGGTGGCTGTGGTGCCTAAAAAAGCAAGCCCAGTATTCAACTATAACTTCCAATTTGGCCTAAACCTGAAAAGCAAACTTACAAAGGGACATCAATTTGAGTTAACTGATCTGAGTTTTAATCAGAGTCTCTGTCTTTAAGAAATGTTCTTAGAAGGCATGAGGAGACAGCATAATCATTATGCAAAAGACATTCATGCCTGGGGCTCTGAGGTCCTATTCTCTCTGTATCTCTTGTTCATCAGAAAGAAAGAAAGAAAAAAAAAGAAAGAGAGCGAGAGCGAGAGCGAGAGCGAGAGAGAGAGAGAGAGAGAGAGAGAGAGAGAAAGAAAGAGAGAAGGAAAGAAAGAAGAAAGAAAGAAAGAAAGAAAGAAAGAAAGAAAGAAAGAAAGGGAGAAAGAAGGGATGGAAGGGAGAGAGAGAGAAAGATTGAAAGAGAGAGAGAGAGAGAGAAAGATTGAAAGAGAGAGAGAAATCTTATATTTTTAAAAATGTGATTAGAAGACTTCAAAGGTTTAGACTCTAGCCTGGGGGGTGGAGTCAGAGAGGAACTTCCACACAAGCTGTGAATAAAAGAAACTAAGAAAGCTTGAAAAGTGTCAGAGAAAACAAAGCAGAAAATTCAAAGGCTATCCAGTAGCCCTGAAAAATAGACACACAGAGAACAAGACTCTTAAGTACTGATTTTTCAGTCCAAATAAGATCGATTCCATTTTCTGTCTTGGAGTGTCCATGTATTTTGAAAGTGAATCAGGACTACCAAGATAAGATATACTCCACATGGGAATTTCTAACAAATCACTGGATTATATTCTGGCAAATATATGAATTAAATTCCAAATAGAGAATATTTCTATTATTTTTAAAGCCACACTCATTTATCCTTTAAAGATACCAGAAACAGTTGCTGAAAATGTCAATACTCTATCATATTTTATACGTTCATTTGTTTCCATGTATTTGGTTCTACTTTATATAGTGTTCCTGGTGAAATCCCCTTTCCTTATTGACCAATTAACTATTTCTTTTTTTTAATATTTATTTATTTTCCCTTTTGTTGCCCTTGTTTTTTTATTGTTGTTGTAGTTGTTATTGTTATTGATGTCATCATTGTTAGATAAGACAGAGAGAAAAGGAGAAAGGAGAGGAAGATAGAGAGGGGGAGAGAAAGATAGACACCTGCAGACCTGCTTCACCACCTGTGAAGTGACTCTACTGCAGGTGAGGAACCGCAGGCTCAAACCTTGATCCTTCAGAGGGTCCTTGTACTTTGCGCCATGTGCGCTTAACCCACTGCGCTACCGCCCAACTCCCCTCAATTAACTATTTCTTATTATTTTCTTTTTTTAGAGAACTTCCTAAATTTTCCACTTTGTCAACAAATCATGAGGTAAAACCGAACACCTAGTAAAATAAACAGTCAGCCTGTTGCCATCTATTTTTTCTTTCTTTTTCATTTATATTTATTCGTTTATTTATTTATTTTTATCTCCAGGATTATTCTTGGGGCTCAGTGCGAGCACTAGGAATCCATTACTCTCTTTCTCTCTCTCTCTCTCTCTCTCGGTTTGTTTGTTTTCCTTTATATTGGATAGGACAGAGAGTACTTGAAAGAGGTGGGGGAGATACAGAAGAAGAGAGAAAGATAAATACCTGAAGACCTGCTTTGCTGCTCCCCCCTTCAGGTGGGGAGCCTGGGGCTCAGAACCCGGATGCTTGCATGGGTCCTGGCACTTAGAACTATGTGCATTTAACCAGCTGTGCCACCATCCTACAGGCCCTCCCCTGCCCCATCTATTTTATCTAGAGCTCTTACTGAAATATTATTGTCAGAAAACCTGCTGAAGATGAGGGAGTGTGAGGATTTATGATGAGTATAAGGGCTCCTATTTTCTAGACTGCTATTTATAATTTCTACTACTTTGTTTTTTTTTTCTATTTGACATTTGATTACTTTCAATACCACTTCTGCACAACTAATTTTTATTCATTTACATTTATTTTTCCTTTAAATAGATTTTCTTAAATTAACATCATTATAACTAGTTCACCAAATAACTGGTGATATTATTGGTAATTGTTGGTATGCTTCTAAAAACCCCTTCTGTTTCATTAGTTTAATCCCCCCTGCTTAACACTATTCTATTTACATAACCACTTCATTCTATTTACATAACCGCTGTTAACAAGCACTACCCTCCCTCCACGGCATTGGTGGTTCAGTGGTAGAATTCTTGCCTGCTCCACCCCCTCTCCTTGTCACACCCTGATTTTCACCAGTCACTTTTCTCTCCACCCTCTGCATCACATCCTGTTCCCACCCTACTGGGCTGGTATATTTATAAGGACAAGATTGTTTGTAGTTAGAGTTTAGCTTAGCTTGGTATAGATTGCGCTGCGTCCTGCATGAATAAAGAGATACTGCATACAGCTCAACCATGAGTCCCTGGTCATCTGTTACCCGCCTGTGAAGCCAGCCCAGCGAAAACAACAGGTAATATTATTAGCAGTGATATTATAGAATATATTATATTATTACCAAAATAATTATTTGTAACAATAAACTATTACTACCATTATAAGTCTTTAATGCAACAGAGAAGATACTTTAAAAAAAATTTTTTTTTAATATTTTATTTTATTTATTCCCTTTTGTTGCCCTTGTTGTTTTATTGTTGTAGTTATTATTGTTGTTGTCGTCGTTGTTGGATAGGACAGAGAGAAATGGAGAGAGGAGGGGAAGAAAGAGAGGAGGAGAGAAAGATAGATACCTGCAGACCTGCTTCACCGCCTGTGAAGCGACTCCCCTGCAGGTGGGGAGCCGGGGTTCGAACTGGGATCCTTATGCCGGTCCTTGTGCTTTCCGCCACCTGTGCTTAACCCGCTGCGCTACAGCCCGACTCCCAAGAAGATACTTCTATCACCAAAGCTGCTTACTGGATTTCAGTGGCTTCCTTATACTAGTTATTTAGGACAATCTTTAAAATTTTGTTTTTTCTGTCACTTTGCTTTAGCCCAAGAGTATTTTAATTTAATCTATATCTCTAAAATGTTTTGATGACCATCTTCTGAGACAAAATCTTGTTGTTGATTTTTGTTTCTTCTTTATCTTCTAATTACTCCCATATTAAAATAGAAAAAAAAATAGAGCTTAAGTTGACAAAACTTGTCAACAGATGAGCTATTGTAATGGGATGTAGTGCGAAGCTGAAAAAGTTGCTTTATCCTTCTCCAGCTTCCTTTTTCTTCAGGCAGGCTCTTCATTTTCTCTTTTCCATCATTTAGGATTTACCTGGTCTGTTGGTAAATCCTCAGAAGTAATGGAACCGGCACTTCATTGACTATGACTAATTCCCTAAGTGTCAACACATCAACACACATAGACTGGAACATACTTAATTTGCTAATGCAACCTCTAGACAGCTTCACCTATGACCACCAATGTCAGCTATCACCTATAATAGCTGGAAGAATCTAGGTAACCTTCCAAGCAAAGCCAAGGGTTTCAATATAATTTTTAAAGTCTTCACCAAGTTAATTGGCAAAAGCCTTCTTTTTCCATAGTCCATTTTAAATATCTCACTTAGCTTATTTTTGTAATTAAAGACTTTTGTATATTTCTTAATTCCCTATATAACCTGCATCACATTTTTATTCCCTGTGCTTATGCAGCTGTTTAAGGGATTCCATTAACCTCTAAGAACAGAAGATGTCAGATTTCTCTCATAAATTAGAAATCAAGGTATTTAAATGCTACACACCACCCGCTTTTCCAGATGTTACCTTTGCTTACCTCCAATAAATAGTATGTGATGTATTTTCACCTTGAAAGTCAGTTGTGAGTTGAAAAAAAAATCATACAACGAGAAATCCCATAATTACCCTCGTTAGTTGATGTCTCTACCCACAAATTATCCTAAATTCAAGTTATTGCACACATGCAAGCCATTTGTTCTTAAAAAGAGACTTAGGAGGAAAACCTAACATTCTTTCCTGTCAAATCAATCTATTGAACCATTATTTGTGAATTTAAGAAGCTGTTCCTAGCATATAACCAAGGGTTGTGAATACCCATTCTTAATGTTTCAAAAATAGATTCTCTAAAATGTATTTGTTTTTTAAGAGAAAACAACCTGTGCAGAATAGTGACAAAAGGGAATGTATTGCTGAAGAGTGGTACCAAAGATGGCTCTTTCAATTTCAATATGTTATAGTGACAAATAGCCTGCAACAAAGCAAAGACATACAATTTATCTTGTAACTATTCCTTTGCCCATTTGCTTGACCCAACACAGGCTGAATCACAAATAAAAAAAATGCATATTTATTTAATTTATGTCCTTGCATATTTTAAGATGAAGTCTACTGAACAAGGTTGATAGCCAACATTAATGGCAGTTTACTCTCTAAATCTATGTACAGATTTTCCACTTAATATATACCCTTATTCCTAGTAATTGAATTAAAAATATTTTCATGAGAAATGGGTTAGTTATTAAAAGTAAATACTCTGGGGAGTTGGGCGGTAGCGCCACGGGTTAAGTGCACGTGGTGCTAAGCACAAGGACCAGCATTGTCTGGAATGGCAAGTTGTTGCCAGATTTTTCACATTAGTGAAGATTGGGTTTTGCCTTCCTGCTACAAAATTTCCAGAAGAAGAAAGAGAAAAACCACAAAGTTTTTACCTAACTGTAGCCATTATAATGTGGATTCATGCTCTAGGGCTGGTAGGCCCTTGTGACTAGTTACCTGAGTTCTGCGAAGTTATAGGGTAAAAACATAAATAGTTTTGCTTTACTTTTTCTATGGACCTGTGAGACCTAATAGACAACTTCCATTTTCTATTTCCTGTGGCTTACTGAGACATATAACAGGATCTATTAAAAATGTATTACAACCCACACATATTATACTGAATCTTGACCCAAATCTTACCTATAAGAAACATTGCTATAACATTGGTTTTGACCAATTTTGGAAATAAAGATTTGCCTCTAAATATAGTAACTTCTACTTTATACTAACTATATGGGAAATTTAATCAGCTTTCTTCATATTGTCCATATTTCTCAGAGAGAAGTCAAGCAGAAGTTTACTCTATGCCTTCAACTTCACATTTTACACATCAAGCATTGTAAGTGATATCATCTAACCTGCTGTCTACTAGGTTTAAAGAGAAAGAGACCTCCATTATTCTCACTATGTTAGGACCTTGCTAGATAGAATTTTCAAAAAGAATTCTTTATGAAAAGTTCTTCCTAGATTCAATTCTACTCACTTTTATCACAATGTAAATATGGATTTACACATCATATAGTCACTTCCTTTTAAAAAGTTCTTTGATTTTAAGTTGTATTTGTTAGGGGGCCAGGTGGTGGCGAAACTGATTAAGTATACACATTACAGTTCACAAGGACCCAGGTTCAAGCCCCTGGTCCCCTTCTGAGGGGGAAAAGCTTCATGAGTGGTGAAGCAGGGCTCTAGGTGTCTCTCTGTCTCTCCCTTTCTATCTCTCTCCCTCCCCTCTCAATTTATCTCTGTCTCTATCCAATAATAAATAAATAAATAAATAAATAAATAAATAAATAAATATTTTTGATGGTGCTATGGTATCCCTTTCTTTTTTTAAATTTCTTTATTGGGGAATTAATGTTTTATATTCAACAGTAAGTACAATAGTTTGTACATGCATAACATTTCCCAGATTTCCATATAACAATATAACCCCCACTAGGACATGTCATATTTTTTGGACCTCTATTCTCCCTCACCCACCCACACACACTAGAGTCTTTTACTTTGTTGCAATATGCCAATTCCAGTTCAGGTTTTACTTGCGTTTTCTCTTCTGATCTGATTTTCAACTTCTGACCAAGAGTCAGGTCATCCTATATTCATCCTTCTGTTTCTGACTTATTTCACTTAACATGATTTCTTCAAGCTCTATCCAAGACGAGCTGAAAATGGTTAAGTCACCATTTTTAATAGCTGAGTAGTATTCCATTGTGTATATATATCACAACTTGCTCAGCCACTCATTTAATGTTGGACACCTAGGTTGCTTCCAGATTTTGGATATTACAAATTGTGCTGCTAAGAACATATGTGTACACAGATCTTTTTGGATGGGTGTGTTGGCTTCCATAGGATATATCCCCAGGAGAGGAATTACAGACTCATAGGTTAGTTCCACTTCTAGCCTTCTGAGAGTTCTCCAGAATGTTCTCCACAGAAGTTGGACCAATTTACATTCCCACCAGCAGTTCTGGAGGGTTCCATTGACCCCACGACCTCTCCAGAATTTTCTCCTGCGTCATTTTCTGATGTATGGCATTCTCACAGAAGTGAGGTGGTATCTCATTGT
Source organism: Erinaceus europaeus (assembly GCF_950295315.1). Lineage (NCBI taxonomy): Eukaryota > Metazoa > Chordata > Mammalia > Eulipotyphla > Erinaceidae > Erinaceus > Erinaceus europaeus. The sequence goes on along the minus strand of NW_026648193.1, from coordinate 1,343 downwards.
TGTCTTTATCTGCATTTCTCTGATAATCAAAGACTTGGAACATTTTTTCATGTGTTTCTCAGCCTTTTGGATCTCTTCTATGATGAATATTCTGTCCATGTTTTCTCCCCATTTTTGGATGGGGTTATTTGTTGTCTTGTTGTTGAGTTTGGCAAGCTCTTTACAAATTTTGGTTTTAGCCTCTTGTCTAATGTATAGCATGTAAAGATCTTCTCTCATTCTGTGAGGGGTCTCTTGTTTGAGTAGTAGTTTTTAGTTTTTTTGCTATGCAGATGCTTTTAATTTGATGTAGTCCAATAGGCTTATACTTGCCTTAGTCTTCTTTGTAACTGGAGTTGTTTCATTGAAGATATCTTTAAAATTTATGCAGAAAAGAGTTCTGCCAATATTTTCCTCTAAGTATCTGATAGTTTCTGGTCTAACATTCAAGTCCTTGATCCATGTTGAATTTACTTTTGTATTTGGTGAAATATAGTGGTTCAGTTTCATTCTTCTGTATGTTTCAACCCATTTTTTTCCAACACCATTTGTTGAAGAGACTCTGCTTTCCCCATTTAATAGTCTGGGGCCCCTTTGTCAAAGATTAGATGTCCATAGGTGTGGGGGCAAAAATATCTTTTAAGTTGTATTTGTTATGGCAGAGGGTGTGAGAAACACAGCATTGATCATCTGTTAGGCCTTAAAGCTACCCCACCACCACCAGCTCTGCACCATGCTCCATTGCTGACACTATGGTCTATTTACATAATCACTGTTTTGCCTGAGACCCACCCTACCTGCAGTGGTATTGGTTGATCCCACTCTTTAGAACCTTTGCCAACAGCTGCTACGGAAGCTTTCTACCTTTCCAGAGTGCCTTGTTTTCTCTATCCCCTTTCCTAGCCAATTTTTTTCCCGACTTGCCACTTCCATTTTTACCCTATAAGCCTGCTGCTGTTCCTGGTTTCACTCTTTTTCTCTTCCACATCCCAACCTAGAGAAGACCTAGAGAAGGGCTGGCTTGCATAGCAGGAGGCAGCCATTTTGCTAGCTCCACATGGCCTAAATCTGCTATGCTCACATCTGACTCTGGGGTTGTCCACATCAATAAAGAATTGTATTACCACACCACCACGAGTTCCTTGTCTCTCTCTCCAGTGAAGCTAGCCTGACAATCATCTGCAGCATAAGTTGGTTCTGGGGGCTTAACCTGAGACTCTGTGGCCTCACATATGTAAGTAGGTGCTCTAAAAGGCTGAGATATCTCCTTGACTGGTTTAACATCATATAAACAGTTCTTCATGATTGTAACAAAAGATCACAGCTTTATTTGGGAAATGATATTTATTGCACTTTAGTACTTC
>NW_026648192.1:0-48367 GCF_950295315.1 Erinaceus europaeus | reverse complement strand
GGTGAAGCAGGGGTGCAGGTGTCTCTGTCTCTCTCCCTCTCTATCTCCCCTTTCCTCTTGATTTCCGGCTGTCTCTATCCAGTAAGTAAATGAAGATAATACAAAGATTTAAAAAAATTCTCAGGAGTCAGGCACTAGCGTAGTGGGTTACCAGGCACGTGGCACAAAGCGCAGGGACCTGCGTAAGGATCCCGGTTCAAGTCCCCCGGCTCCCCACCTGCAGGGGAGTCACTTCACAGGCGGTGAAGCAGGTCTGCAGGTGTCTGTCTTTCTCTGTCTTCCCCTCCTCTCTCCATTTCTCTCTGTCCTATCTAACAAAGATGATATCAATGACAACAATAAGAAAAAAATAACAAGGGCAACAAAAGGGAAAAATAAATAAATATATTTTAAAAAGAGCCCATGCCAAAGGGAAGATTAAAAAAAATCTCTCTGTCCTATAGGATAAAAATTAAGAGGTTCTGGGTGGTAGGACACCCGGCTGAGCGCACATGCTACAGTGTGCAGGGTCCTGGGTTCAAGCCTTCAGTCCCCACCTGCAGGGGGAAAGCTTCACGAGTGGTGAAGCAGGGCTGCACGTGTCTCTCTGCCTCTCTCCCTCTCTCTCTCCCCCTTCCTCTTAATTTCTCACTGTCTCTAGTCAATAAATAAATAAAGATAATAAAAAAATTAAACAATCATAAAAAATTCATCAAAATTAGAAAATGATACACTGGCAGAACAGAAGTCACTATAAATGCAAAGCACCCCCCGATTTGATCTTATCATGCATGTTAAACCTGCCCACCGCAAGAAAAAAAAAAAAACAGTTGTTTTGTGTCATAGCTTGAAACAAGCCTGAGCCCAGATTTCATTTTGCTTTTGTTGTTGTTGTTGTTATTGTTACCATTACTGTTGTTGTTGGATAGGACAGAGAGAAATGGAGAGGGAGGGGAAGACAGAGAGGGGGAGAGAAAGACAGACACCTGCAGACCTGCTTCACCGCCTGCGAAGCGACTCCTCTGCAGGTGGGGAGCCGGGGGCTCGAACCGGGATCTTTACGCCGGTCCCTGCGCTTAACCCTCTGCGCCACTGCCTGACTTCCTAGTTTGCTTTAAGGCCACACTCGCAGGATCTGAGAGAGGCTGGAACCAGTCCGCAGCAGCACTGGGCTGGGACTCCTGAGCTCTGGTACCTGCCACCAAAGCGAAGGCAGGAGCCTCCCCAGGCCCGGGGGCCCCACAGCTGACTCAAGGTTCCTGCGGGAAGCTGATCCCTAGCCTCCAGCCGGCTCTGAGACTGCGCTGGCTGGGCTGGGCTGGGCTGGGCGAGCGGCAGGACACCGTGAAGCCAAGTGCCACTGTGCTGCGTCACCTGCCGTGGGGACACGGGTGGCCCGGACAGAGTGTTTCCTGCTTCCTCAGCAGCTGCAGATGGACTCATGGCACACAGCGGGGCCAGTCTGCCGGGCACAGGCTCAGGAGAAATGGCTCTGAGGGCCTCTAGTGTGTGTGAGTGTGTGTGTGAGTGTGAGTGTGTGAGTGTGTGCGTGTGTGAGTGTGTGTGAGTGTGTGTGAGTGTGTGAGAGTGTGTGAGTGTGAGTGTGAGTGTGTGTGAGTGTGTGTGTGAGTGTGAGTGTGTGCGTGTGTGTGTGTGAGTGTGTGTGAGTGTGTGTGAGTGTGTGTGTGTGTGAGTGTGTGAGAGTGTGTGAGTGTGAGTGTGAGTGTGTGTGAGTGTGTGTGTGTGTGTGTGAGTGTGTGTGAGTGTGTGTGTGTGTGTGAGTGTGTGTGTGTGAGTGTGTGTGAGTGTGTGAGAGTGTGTGAGTGTGAGTGTGTGTGAGTGTGAGTGTGTGTGAGTGTGTGTGTGTGTGAGTGTGTGTGTGAGTGTGTGTGTGTGAGTGTGTGTGAGTGTGTGTGAGTGTTGTGTGTGTGAGAGTGTGTGTGTGTGTGTGTGTGAGGTGTGTGTGTGAGTGTGTGTGAGTGTGTGAGAGTGTGTGTGAGTGTGTGAGTGTGTGAGCGTGTGAGTGTGTGTGAGTGTGAGTGTGTGTGTGAGTGTGTGTGTGTGTGAGTGTGTGTGAGTGTGTGTGTGTGAGTGTGTGTGTGTGAGTGTGTATGAGTGTGTGAGTGTGTATGAGTGTGTGAGTGTGTGTGTGTGAGTGTGTGAGAGTGTGTGTGTGAGTGTGAGTGTGTGTGTGTGAGTGTGTGTGTGTGAGTGTGAGTGTGTGAGTGTGTGTGTGTGTGAGTGTGTGTGTGAGTGTGTGAGTGTGTGTGTGTGAGTGTGTGTGAGTGGTGGAGTGTGTGTGTGTGTGAGTGTGTGTGTGTGTGAATGTGTGAGAGTGTGTGTGTGTGAGTGTGTGTGTGTGTGAGAGTGTGTGTGTGAGTGTGTGTGAGTGTGAGTGAGTGTGTGTGAGTGTGTGTGTGAGTGTGTGTGTGTGTGTGTGTGAGTGTGAGTGTGTGTGAGAGTGAGTGTGTGTGAGTGTGTGTGTGTGTGTGAGTGTGTGTGTGTGTGAGTGTGTGTGTGTGAGTGTGAGTGTGTGTGAGAGTGAGTGTGTGTGAGTGTGTGTGTGTGTGTGTGAGTGTGAGTGTGTGTGGTGAGTGTGTGTGTGTGAGTGTGTGAGTGTGAGTGTGTGTGAGAGTGAGTGTGTGTGTGTGTGTGTGTGTGAGAGTGTGTGAGTGTGTGTGTGAGTGTGTGTGTGTGGTGAGGAGAGACACATCACTGAGCCCAGGGGACATAGAGCAGAGGACGTCCAGGCCACGGCACGTGTCTGCTCAAGGGCTTTCCTGCCGCTTCAGTTCAGAAATTTCCTTCCTGCTCAGTGACCCCCAAGCTCTGAGGCAGCAAACACAGGCCTGCCCCCTACAAACAGGCTTGAAGCAAAGAGAGAGAACATGCCAGGAAACGGGCCGCACCACCTAATGAACAACAAGGAGCGTCTGAAGTGTCCTCAGACGCTGGGAGAGCGGCCCGCAGGGGAGAGGGCGCGGGAGCCCGGAGTGCCCACGTGGTCCTTCCCGGAACTTTTGCTCTAACCAGACACGGGAAGGCAGCTCTTAATGCGATTTACAAATCGCAGGGAGGAGAAGAAAAAAAAAAACACATTGAGGATTCAATATTCTCTCTAATAGCATTGCAGAGAACTTGAGTTCCTCGGCTGGAACATGACAGTGCTTGCGTGATTCAGGCATTTACAAACCGCAAAGCCATCACAGCTTAACTAAGTGCGGTAATCACAAATAATAACGGCAGATAATACATTCAAGTGTCCCAGGTAAATACAAATGACTTCTCTCTCTTCACGAGTAAAAGCCAACCAGGAAGAGGCTAACCTTACACCAAGCCATGGAATCAAAAATGCGGGTGTTCTAATAAAAATAAATAAAATCAGGACTATGGAGAGAGCCCGCCCAGGGTGCTGGGCAGTGGTGCACCCAGTTAAGTGCACATAATACTAAGAGCAAGGACCTGTGCAAGGATCCAGGTTCGAGCCCCCGACTCCCCACCTGCAGAGGGAAGCTTCACAAGTGGTGAAGCAGGTCTGCAGATGTCTGCCTTTCTCTCTCTCCCTGTCTCCCCTTCCTCTCTCCGTTTCTCTCTGTCCTATCCAAAATAAAGAAAAAAATGGCGCCAGGAGTGGTGGATTTGTAGTGCTGGTACCAAGCCCCTGTTCTAATCCTAGAGGCAAAAAAGTAAATTGAGAGAGAGAGAGAGAGAGAGAGTTCACCCAATAGAGCGCAAACCACTGGGCTCCAGCCCCAGCACCACATGGGAGCTCCATGGACAGCAGCACTAGGGAGAGCTCCATGGACGGTGGAGTAGTGCTGTGTGTCTCTGTTCTCTCAGGGTCTCTCTCCTCTTCTCTAAACTGTTAAAAAGAGTGACAGAGCTGGTGGCCTGGAATGGTGTCTGGGAAATGTGTGAGGTCTGCGCAATGCATCTGAAAAACAGATGAAGAAATCCAGTCCCTACCCAAAGAAGCCGACTGCCACGCTGTCCCCATCACCCATCTTCCTCATGGAGGTGACCCCCGAAAAGAGCCGGAATCAGGAAGCAGGTACATAGTGAGGGGCCTGGACTCTGCACCCCCACACACCCTGCACCCCTTCCCCTCCACACACACCGTCCCCACCTTTTTCTCTTTCTTTCTTCTAAACTTTATTTACTGAATTTGATAAAACAGAGACATCGAGAGGGAACGCGGGGGGTGGGGGGGGGCAGGTGGTGGCGCACCTGGTTCAGCGCACACATCACAGGGCGCAAGGACCTGGGTTCAAGCCCCTGGTCCCCACCTGCAGGGGGGAAGCTTCGCGAGTGGTGAAGCAGGGCTGCAGGGGTCTCTCTCTCTTTCCCTCTCTATCTCCTCCTCTCTTCTTGATTTCTCTCAGTCTCCACCCAATAATAAATAAATAAAGCATTAAAAGTAAGTAAAGATATATATATATATATATATATATATATAGAGAGAGAGAGAGAGAGAGAGAGAGAGAAAGAGAGAGAGAGCGAGGGAGAGAGATGCAGCCCTACTTCTCCCTGCAGGTGGGGACCAGGAGCTTGAACCTGGGGCCTTGTGCACTGTGACGTGTGGGCTTAACCAGGTGTGCCACCCCCCGTCTCTGTCTCTCTCTGTCCCTAGGCCTCCGTTTCTCTAGTTCTGATTTTCCCTTTTGCCCTCTCTGTGTTTCAGTCTACCTCTCCGCTTATGTCCTTTGCATCTCTCTTCTCCACTGGCTCTGTTTATCTCTCCATCTTCACATCTCATTGTCTCTGTCTCCCCTTCCCCACTTCCCTCCCTGCTCTCAGCTCCTTATCTGCTGACTCTCCTCTCTCTGGAGGCCACCAGGATTGCTCTAGTCCCTGACTCTGCCACGGGCCTGTTTTGGGGAGAGTCTGGATACCGGTCTGCACACTGGGCCCTTCCTCTGGGGACCCCCACCCCCACCCCACCCTCGCCCCATTCTTGGCCTTTGGCTCTGCCAGCCAGGACATAAAAACACCTCGAGCAAACACACAGGCTTGATACCAAAGCCTCACGAAGGCACAGGGGAACCTTCTGGACGTGACTCTCCAGGTCCACCCACACGCTCAGCCTGCTCAGCCTTGCAGACGCCCCCTCAGCCCTGCCCTGCCCGAGCAGGAGACGGATACACGCTCTCCGGCGCCTTTAACCACCTGCACCCCTTCCGGAAGCCGCCGATGACAGTGACAGGAGAGCGAGGAGAGGAGCAGCACTGAGCAGTCTGCTCCAAGGGGGAGCACACAGGCAGGAGGGGCTGGGCCGGCCCTCACTCCAGGCAGACAGGAAAGACACAAAGACCGACAGACAGACACGGCCTGCGGCTTCCAGAGAAGGTGACGCAGAGATGGGCTTGGAATCGTTAAGAACTGATATTTGAAAGAAAGGGCAAGGAGTGCTTGCTTGTTCAATAAAAGGTTTAGCTTCTTCGCCACAGGATTACCGGAACCTTCTACAAGTCCTCCCCTGTCTCTGCAGGTCTCCGCTCTGAGCGCAAAGGGCTTAGCGGGGGTTCCGTGACTCATGGGCGGGCTTGGGGACAAAAGTGGCCATTGCAGGCAGGCCTGCTCCTGGCTGCCCTCAGCCTCCGGACCAGAACCCCTGCCCTCGTCCGGGGCTCAGAGCCTCCACTCGCGATGCCGGCCTCACTCTGTCCACGCCAAGCTCAGTGACCAACAGCGAGAAGCCAGAGCTCAGGGCCAGACATCAGGCAGTGTGCGGACCTCGTAGCCTGCTGGGCACCAGGCTTGGGGTCTGAGCCCCCAGAAGCCCCTGGGAGCACCATAAATAGCACCAAGGAGGCTCCAGGGACAGCCCCCACCCTCTCTCTCCTGTCACTCCTCTCTCTCATTCTGTGGGTCTAAAATAAAGAGGGTGCAAGCTGGCTTGGGGTAGGGGTGCGACACACTTAACGGCCCCAGCACTGCAATGAAGGAAACAGTGTGTCCGTGTGTGTGTCTGTGTGTGTGTGTCCCCGTGTGTGTGTGTCCCCGTGTGTGTGTGTCCCCGTGTGTGTGTGTGTCCCCGTGTGTGTGTCCCCGTGTGTGTGTGTGTGTGTGTGTCCCCGTGTGTGTGTCCCCGTGTGTGTGTGTGTGTCCCCGTGTGTGTGTGTGTGTGTGTGTCCCTGTGTGTGTGTGTCCCCGTGTGTGTGTCCCCGTGTATGTGTGTGTGTGTGTGTGTGGTGGGGGGCTCTCGCTGGCCTCCCTCTTTGGGGGCTTGTAGGCTCTTTACTCTGTGGGGCGGAGGGCTCTCTCTGCAGGGCATGGTGGCTCCTGGGGCTGAAAGGCCCTTGGTTCTGCTCGCCAATTCCAGGACGGCTGTCTCTGGGGGAGCAGATGTGTCTATGGGTGAGGAACGGCCACCCCAAGCCCTGTCCCATATCCCAGCCCTGTCCATGCCCCAGCCCTGTCCCATGCCCCAGCCCTGTCCCATGCCCCAGCCCTGTCCCCATATCCCAGCCCTGTCCCTGTGTCCCAGCCCTGTCCCTGTGCCCCAGCCCTGTCCCCATATCCCAGCCCTGTCCCTGTGCCCCAGCTTGTTCCACTGTGGTGGGGCCGGGCTCAAGCCCAGGTCATACCCAGTGCAGTGCAGGCCCCTCCCAGGCAAGCTCTCTGGCCAGCCTGCTCTGTGCTCCATCTGCACAAAGTCTCCTTTCTAGAAAGTGCAGTGAGCATGTCCTCGTGATGTCCCTCCCTCCTGGACTCAGACCCCTCATGCCGGAGCCCTTTGAGGAAGGAAGGGTGTAGCAGGCGGGCGGGCGGTGCCAAGCTCTCTCTGTGCTCCAGCCCAGTGAGGAGCTGTGGTTCCCAGGCCACCTGGCGGGCGCCGCAGTGCTCCTGACCCGGGACGTAGGATTTTCTGCCAGTGCAGGGAGACAGCGGGCAGAGCACCCCTGGCACCACACGGCTGCCTGACTGTGTGCCTCGGAAACCCCTCTCTCTCCTGCAGGCAGGAAGCCCCCCACTCAGAGCGCACAGCCAGGGGTGAACCCAGCACCTTCCTGGAGATGCCCAATGCCACTGAATGACCCCTTCACTCCACTCCAGTCCATGTTTTTATCCTTACAGAGAGAGAGAAAGAGAGGAGAGGAGAGGAGAGGAGAGGAGAGGAGAGGAGAGGCGAGGAGAGGCGAGGAGAGGCGAGGCGAGGCGAGGCGAGGAGAGGAGAGGAGAGGAGAGCCGAGGAGAGGAGAGGCGAGGAGAGGAGAGGAGAGTCGAGGAGAGGAGAGGAGAGGAGAGGAGAGCCGAGGAGAGGAGAGGAGAGGAGAGGCGAGGAGAGGCGAGGCGAGGCGAGGCGAGGAGAGGCGAGGCGAGGAGAGGAGAGGCGAGGTGAGGCGAGGCGAGGAGAGGCGAGGCAAGGAGAGGAGAGGCGAGGCGAGGCGAGGCGAGGAGAGGCGAGGCGAGGAGAGGAGAGGCGAGGCGAGGCGAGGCGAGGCGAGGCGAGGAGAGGAGAGGCGAGGCGAGGCGAGGAGAGGAGAGGAGAGGAGAGGAGAGGAGAGGAGAGCCGAGGAGAGGAGAGGAGAGCCGAGGAGAGGCGAGAGGCGAGAGGCGAGGAGAGGCGAGGCAAGGAGAGGAGAGGAGACAGTGTGGTCCAGGGAGGTGGCGCAGTGGGTAAAGCACTGAACTCTCAAACATGAAGCCCCAAGTTCAATCCTTGGCAGCACATGTACCAGAGTGATGTCTGGTTTTCTCTCTCTCTCTCTCTCTCCTCTCTCATTAATAAGTAAATAAATTACATATTTAAGGAAAATGAAAGGAGAGGAGAGACATCACAGCACCCCCCCATCCCTGACTCTCCCTTGGCACTGTCTACAGTGCTCCCATGTGGTGCTGGGGCTTGAACCCAGGGCCATGTTCATGGTAGGCTGTGTGCTCTACCCACTGAGCTATCTCTCAGACCCCAAATTCTTGACAGAAAATGTGAGTCTGTCCTGATGAGCTGCCCTCATTTGTTTAGACACGGGTTTCATTGCGAAGCCCCTGCAGGCCCACCCCGGCTAGCTGTGCCCCCGTTTCCATCTGGAGTCTGGACGCAGTGTCTGAACTATGCCCAGGTGCCCGGCACTGGCCACGGCTGTTCTCCTGCAGGGGAGCCTCCTCGAGTCACACAGGACAGTGCAGCCTTCGCCAAACCTGGCCACAGTCGCCAGTGTCTGGCTGAGTGTCCCCACACTGGACCCCTGGCATTTGGGAAGTCAGGACTGGGAGCCCCTCCTTTGAGGAGCTCACCCCAAACCCCACATTCATCCAGACCCTGCCACAGAAGCAAGCTACGTGGGGTCTGGGCACGGCGGGAGGACTGTGCTCAACTCTGGGCTGTCTGCACAGAACTCTCCTTCCAGCGCAAGCTCTCCACAGAGTGTGAAGCTGACTCAACATGGTTTTTAGGATGTGGAGGCTGCTTGGCGGGAGAGGATCAAACTTGACCAGACTTGAGTGCCTGAGGCCCCAGGTTCAATCCGCTGTGCCGTCTGTGCCAGAGCTGGGCACCAGGGCTGGTTTGCTTTGCCTCTCATAAAAATAAATAAAATGAGGGGAGCGGTAGCAGGGAGGTCACTTCGCAAGCGGTGAAGCAGGTCTGCAGGTGTCTGTCTTTCTCTCTCTCCCTCCCTCTTTCTCTCACTTTCCTCTCTCAGTCTCTCTGTCCTATCCAATAAAATGGGGGAAAAAAATGGCCTCCAGGAGCAGTGGGCTCGTAGTGCCGGCCCTGAGCCGCAGTGATGACCCTGGAGGTGAGACAATAATGATAATGGTCATAAATAAAATGTTTAGGGAGTGGGGAGGTGAGAGAGAATGAGAGGGAGGGGAGAGTATCACCCCAGCGTGTGCAGTGCTGGGGTACAAACCCAGGGCCTCAGGACGTCAGTCCTGTGCTCAGCCACCGAGCTACCCTCCTTGTCAGCTGAGTCTGACAAAGGCCTTTGGAAAAGCAAACCAGGGGCATATTCTAGAAACTGTTTTCCCAACAGGAGCAAATGGAGATGCCAAGTATTCCCTTATCCGGGTCCCCTAACTGGCAGCCCGTGGCCCCAAAGCTGTGGCATTGGGGGGGGGGGGGCAGACAGGTGAGATGTCCCCCCTTGTGTCAGCAGGGGCTCCAGGCAGTCACTCTCCACTGTGGGGCAGCAGCAGGGCAAAGCCCTGGGCATTTCTGGGCGAGCTCTGCCATTACTCATCTGGCAGGAATGCATGGCCTGCAGGGCACCCTGCAGCGGGTGGCTCTCCAGCTGCCAGAGCGACACAGTGACAGCCTCCAGGGGCACCATGGGCATGGGGGGGCTTGAGTCTGGGCTCCCAGCTCTGGCATGGTCCCCGGAAGCAGGGAAGGGCCGGCAGGAAGAGGGGGCTCCTGGAGGCCCGGGGTGCCAAGAAAGACACTTTAAATAGGGAAGAGAAAATGGCAAAGTCAGAGAGCGGGGAGGAAGGGTCCAAGTCAGAGCAGGGAGGACGGAGGCAGGGAAGGGCCCGGGACAGCACCAGCCTGGCCTCAGCCTCCCTGTGACCTAATGTCACCCGGTCAGCTACGGCCATTCTGTGTCAAGGTCAGAATGGCTGCAGGGAGGGTTGGGGGCAGGAACGCACCCACCCCAGTGGAGGGAGCTCCCTGGAGAGGCTGCCTCTGGTTTTCATCTTGCAGCACTGGGAACTGAATGCGGGGCCTAGTGCAGGCAGGCCGCCGGCACCCAGTGATGGCCTCTGCCTTTTATTCATTTATTTATTTATTTATTTTTATCAGAGCCCTGCTCAGCTCTGGCTAATGGTGGTGCTGGGGATCAAACCTGGAACTTTAGAGCCTCAGGCATGAGAGTCTCTTTGCATAACCATTATGCTATCTACCCCTGCCTGCATTTTTTATTTTTGAGAGAGAGAGAGTGGGAGAGGGAGAGCCCCATTGGTACCAGCCATCTTGCTCCCATGTTGTTGGGAAATTGTGCAGATGTGGTTGAACATTGGCAGGCCCACAAAACACTGTATTTCCATGCAAGTATTATTTACAGATCCCCCACCACGTTATCCCCTCAGGGTATTGCTAATTCAGTTAAAACCATCGCAACAGTTGCTAAGGACGCTTCCACCTTCCCAGCATGCCTTGTGCCTCTCTCCATCCCCTTTCCTAGCCAGTCCCGTCCCGACTCGCCACTTCCGGAATCCTCCCATAAAAGCCGCTCCTGTTTCCGCTTTCGCTCTCTTTGCTCTTTTCTCTTCCGCCACCCGACCCGGAGAAGGGGCTGGTGGGCATAGCGGGAGGCGGCCATTTTGCTAGCCCCACGTGGCCTGAACCGCCGTGCTCACACCCAACTCTGGGGCGTCCACGTGAATAAAGATTTGCGTTCCCGCTCCGCCACGAGTTCCTGGTCTCTTCTCTCTTCCCTGCGATGCAACCGACACCATGTGGGGCTGGGGTTTGAACCCAGAGACTGAGCAGGGTGAGGCATGCACTCTGCTGGGTAAGCCATCTCCTGGCCCTGATGAGGTTTTATCTGGGAGGGGCAGCCTCAGCAGAAATGCCACGTGGCAACCCCCCTCCCCAACCCCTACGCCCAGAGCCTTGGTCCCATCTGCAGGAAGGGGAGGTCACACATGGACTGGGGCTCAGGGGCCTCTCAGGCCCAGCTGGCAACCCCAGGACCCCAGGGGGCCCCCTACACAGGTCCCAGTACCCCCATCACACTGTCTGGTTCTCCCTGGCAAGGCTGAGCCAGGGACAGGGGTCTTGGTGTCACACACACAGACACAGAGAGAAACCAGGCTCAGAGTTGGGGAGCTAGCTCAGTGTGCTGGAGCACGGACTTGCACACCTGAGACTCCAGAGGCCCTAGGTTCCATCCCCATAACACCCAATGCCAGTGCTCTGCCCTCTCTCCCTCTCTCTCTCTCTCTGTCCTATAAAGTGAATAACCAGAGGGCTGGGCTGCGGCACACCCAGTTAAGCACACACATTACCAAATACAAGGGCCTGGGGTGGAGTCCTCCAGCTCCCCACTTGCAGGGGGGTATGCTTCACAAGAGGTGAAAATGGCTGCAGGTGTCTCTTTCTCTCTCCACTATCTCCGCTCTCAATTTCTCTCTGTTCTATCCAATAAAAAAAAATAGGGGTAAATGGCCACCAGGAGCGGTGGATTCGCAGTGCCAGCATGAGCCCCAGTGACAACCCTAATGGTGACAATAAACAAACAAGCAAATGATCAGCCTGTGACAATGTCAGCATGGTGAGTACTACATGGCGGGACCCAAGGGCCCATTCAGACCATGGCCTAGTACCCGCACACGGGACTCCCACTGACCTCTGCCAATCAGGTGAGTGAATGAATGAATGAATGAATGAATGATCACTAGTCATGGCCCTGGACCCTGTCTGCAAGCTAACAAGATCCCTGAGGAACCTTAAAAAATTCATGTTAAGGGAAATAAGTCAGAAACAGAAGGATGAATATGGGATGATCTCACTCTGAGGCAGAAGTTGAAAATCAAGATCAGAAGAGAAAACACAAGTAGAACCTGAAATGGAATTGATGTATCACACCAAAGTAAAAGACTCTGGAGTGGGCGGGTGGGGAGAATACAGGTCCATGAAGGATGATAGAGGACCTAGTGGGGGTTGTATTGTTATATGGAAAACTGGCAAATGTTATGCATGTAAAAACTATTGTATTTACTGTTGAATGCAAAACATTAATTCCCCAATAAAGAAATTAAAAAAAAAAAGATCCCTGAGGACAGGACAGTACTACTGTCTCCTCTGTGACGCCTCCAGGGGAACAGAGCCTCCCACTTACTCTGTGTGTGACCTCACGCTTTCCTCGGTGTCCTGAGCCATCTGGGGACATGAGTTTAGTCTCTGGAGGGAGAGGGATCAATGCCCAGGGGAGCTCCCGGGGGTGACACCTTCCAATGGAAGACACCCTTGGGTGTGAGGGCGATCTGGCTGCCACATCTGCCACCCCATTGATCGCCAGGGTTGACTCGGCTGATCTGGCTGGCTAGGCAGGTGTCCCCTTCCTCCCCGACAGTTCCATGTGCGTCCCTCCTGAAGCTGCATGCTCGGTCGAAGGGGACGGCCTTCCCCAAATAGAGACGGATTGGTCTTCGGTTGAGGGTCTACGAGTAGCTGTGCTCCCTTGCTACAACCTCCGAACAAACTCCCAAGGTTGTACACATGACACCCAATGGGCTGGCAGCTGAGTCAGAACAGGGGGCTGCTCCCATCCCCTCGAAAGCCAGGGCCACTCACTGGGGGTCAGGGCAGAGTGTGGGGGACACAGGGACACCTGTCTACCAACAGATCCTTGGTGACACATACAGGGGCAGGAAACGGGGAGCACAGGGCAGGGCACCCTCAGCTGGACTCAGGGGCTCAGAAGGCAGGCCCTGGTATTCCAGCCGCCCCCCCCCCCCCAAACAGTGGGACCCCAGAGATGCTGCTCACAGAGGCGGAACCCCTGTCTCGTCCCTTGGGGAGAGTGAGCATCAGGCCTCAGGCCAGGCTGCTGTTTGCCAGTGAGGGTACAGCCCTGCCCATGCCAGGAGTGCCCCATGCTCCCTCCTCTCTCCATGCCCCGCTCTGCCAAACCCAGGCTCCAGACCGTCCCAGACCCGCCAGCCCCAAGAGTCTCTACAGGAAGGCCGGGGAAACCCCTCTGTCCAGAACATTCTAGCCCTCTTGGCTGGTGGGAAAATACTTAGGAACAGCAGGCCTGGTCATGTTACAGGAGCCCTCCCAGTCCAGCAAGACCTCCACACACCATGGGGGTGACCAGCCCTGTGTCTGTGCCCTCATGGATGTGGCACAGCCTGGCAGCATCTTGCCCAGGGCTCAGCTTGGCACCTGTATGCATGTGTCTACCCTTTGTCCCTTCTCCACAGTCTTAATACATATATATATATATATATATGTGTATATATATATATATATATATATATATATATGTAATTTTTTTTTTTTTTTTTTACCAGAGCTCAGCTCTGAGTTATGCTGATACAGGGACTGAACCTGGGACTTTGGAGGCTCAGGCATGACAGTCTCTTTGCATAATCATTGTTCTCTCTATCCCTCCACAATCATGAAAGTCTTCCAAACGCTGCCTGTCCATTGGCTGAGAAGCAGGGGACAGCCCTTGAGAGACAGCTGCTGGCTGGCCTGCGTGGTGCAGGCAGAGCAGCTGTGGTCACCTGGCCTCCTAAACTCCAGTGATCCAAGATCAGGACTCGGTTTGGAGGCAGGTTAGGGGCAGCTGGTAGCAGTAGCTCTGGGGCCACTGAACTTGAGCCCATGTTCCAGGGCTGGAGCAGCGACTGGCCGAGTGACTAAGGTCCTTAATCAAGTCCATCCCCGACCTCAGGAAGCCAGAGCCCAGTCCTGGCAACAGAGGCCACTGTGTCACCGTGTCTCAGAAACCAAGGCCACCACTGGGGGGAGGGCAGCGGAGCACAGAACACAGGGTGTCACTTCAGCAGGTCCAGCTTCAGCTGACTGTCAGAAAGTCTCCTTTAAAAATTATTTTAATAATGCTAATATCAAAAATATTGACAAAATTAAAAAATATATATTTATTATTGAATAGAGACAAAGATTGAGGGGGGGAGTCAGGCTGTAGCGCAGCGGGTTAAGCGCAGGTGGCACAAAGCGCAAGGACCGGCATAAGGATCCCGGTTCGAACCCCGGCTCCCCACCTGCAGGGGAATTGCTTCACAAGCGGTGAAGCAGGTCTGCAGGTGTCTATCTTTCTCTCCCCCTCTCTGTCTTCCCCTCCTCTCTCCATTTCTCTCTGTCCTATCCAACAACGACAACAACAATAATAACTACAACAATAAAACAACAAGGGCAACAAAAGGGAATAAATAAATAAAATAAATATTAAAAAAAAGATTGAGGGGGGAGATGGAGATGGCAAGAGACAGAGACACCTACAACCCTGCTTAATCACTCGTGAAGTGTGGGGGGGCTTGAACCTGAGTCCTTGTGAACTGTAGTGTGAGCATAAATGGGGCCAGGTGGCAGCACACCTGGTTAAGTGCACACGTTACAGTGCACAAGGGTCCAGGTTCAAGCTGCTGGTCCCCACCTCCAGGGGCAAAGCTTCACGAGTGGGGAAGCAGAGCTGCAGGTGTGTCTGTCTCTCTCCTTCTCTGTCTCCCTCTCCTCTCTCAGTTTCTCTTTCTCTATCCAATAATAAGCGAACAAACCACCTTCAATAAAGTTGGGGTATCACCAGGGGCGCCACTGTCTGGTCCTGGAAGTCTCCTGATGTTGGTGGTCTGAGCTCAGCTGCTCTGGGGGTGGCGAGAAAGTGCCTTTCCATCCTGAAGAAGCAAACACCAGCGTGGCATTCTTTCCCCAAGAGCATTTACAAAGTTTCCAATCGCAAAAAAGCCAGAGCCACCCACGGCAACCTTTTATTTCTCCAGATGGAGCGACTTCTAAACCCTGGTTTGTCACAAGCGGCTACAACTATTCTGGCTTTTGAAAATCATGCTGCTTCTCCCATGACTGTGAGAGAGTCTGTCTCTCTCTGCTGCTGTCTGTCTGTCTGTCTGTCTGTCTGACCCCCACCCCCAGCCCCAGCCCCGACTCTCTAACTTCCTCTCCCACATGGGTAGGAGGTAGGAGGAACACGCTCTGGAAGAATTCTGAGCTGAGCACTACCTCTGAGCTTCATTTGTGAGCAGGTCTTTCTGGAATCTAGTGAAAGGGCCCAAGCATGGCGGGGCAGGGAGAGGGGGCTTCTGGCCATCTGCACAGGGGCGTCCACCCCCAAACTCAGCCCCCATCTCCTAGCAGCCCGGTTTTGTGTCTAAGGTGCTTTTATACATTCTGCAGCCAGAGGGAATAGCCAAGGCTGGACAGTCCTGGGAAGGCTGTGGGAGGACAAGGACTGGCCACCAGTGTCCTCAAAGCCCCCAGGCGTCCTCCCGGCCTGTCTCCTTTGTCCCTCCCACCCCCCAATCCCCCACAGGTCGTGTTTCAACATGGGCCTCCAGCCTGAGCACTCATCACTCTCCCAGAGATGGGTGGCTTCATTTACTTATTACTGGACAGAGACAGAGAGAAATTGAGAGGGGAGGGGGGTGACAGAGAGAGAGAGAGAGACAGAGAGACCCCTGCAGCCCTGCTTCACCACTCAGGAAGCTTTGCCCCTGCAGGTGGGGACTGGGTGTTTGAGCCTGGGTCCCTGTGCACTGTGATGTGTGCGCTTAGCCAGGTGCACCATACGGAGCTAAAGATCTAGACAGACAGACAGACAGACTAGGTGGTGGTGGGTGATGGGAGGACCGTGTAGGGGCAGCCATGACTTCCCACCCCAAGAGTCAGTGTATCCACTCTGGAGCCTGGCTCTCTGAACCGGGGAAGACTTGTGCCAGGGCTGCTCGGGCTCCTGCTCCAGCTGTTCCCACCATCGGGGGCACCCAGGCCTGGCAGCAGGAGTCTTGCCAAGTCCAGCATCCCGGAGCCAAGTCGGAGAGCCAGTCAGCACTATCAAAGGCCCTTGGGCGAGACCAAGCCTGGAACACGTGGTGAGGGCAGGGAGAAGAGAAGGGCTGAGGTCAGAGCCACCGAGATCCAGTGGCCCTGTGCTCCGATGCCCGGAACATGTGTGGACTGGGAAATTGGAACGAACTCACCGCTGGGACAAATGCCTGTGACTGATGTCTGGCTGGGAATGCCCCAATAGACTCGGGGACATTCATAACCCACATATACAGGGGTGCTGGGTGTGGATGCGCAGGGGCTGCTGGGAAGGGGTGGCAGAGGAGAGACCTGAGCACAGGACTTGCATTGGATCGACCTTCCCGTGGTGCATCCCGTGAGTACCCATTCATTGGGGAAACTGACGATCCTTCCTAGCCGACTGAATCCACATGGATCCCAGTCACTTTCAAAGCCAGCAACAAGCAGCTCCTGACAGCTTTCAAGCTGTTGGTCCTGCTCTTCGAGTCCTCCAACTTAATGTTGAGGGGCTGTCCTTTGCCAAACGCGTTCTTATTGGTCAACTGGCGATACAGCATCAGGCAGATGTTATCTGCCTACAAGAAACACATATAGCAGTCGATGAAGCTGCTCGATTCACCATCAGTGGATTCGATTTAATATGCTATAATCTCCATCCTAAACACGGCCAAGCCATCTACGCCAAATCGTGTCTTGCGGACGTTTACCACATGGCCTAAATGGCAAACGCTAGAAGAAGAAGAAGGACTTGCAGGATGGAGGTCCTGAGTTCAAGGCCCCAAAAGACCCTGAGTGATGCTCTGGTCTCATTATCCCCAGAGCTGTGACTCAAACCCACCCCTCCTGACTACTGGTCTCAGAGCAGCCCCGGGGGCCTTCACAGCCCCTGTAGGGACCTTTCTGTGAGTCAGACGCAGCAAGGCTCCAGATGCAATATCACCGTGTCACTAGGGTTTTAGCTCTGACCCCAAAATTGGTTCTCTTATTTTTGCTGGACAGAGACAGAGAGAAATTGAAAGGGGAAGGGGGGAGATAGAGGGGGGGAGAGACACAGAAACACTTGCAGCCTTGCTCCACCACTCACAAAGTTTTCCCCCTGCAGGTGGGGGAACTGGGGCTCGAACCTATGACCTTGCCCACTATAGTATGTGTCTCCACCTGCCCCCTAGTCTTTTCTTTACCTCTTTCCCCAACCCCTGGAAGATTTCTGTTTGTTTATTTGTTTGTTTCTTTTCCTGGGGGAAAAAAGATTTCGTCAGGGGCAAGGAGTGAGTGAGCTTCTGTCTCAGCCTGCTCCGCGCTTGCTTTGAGCCCTGGAGTCACAGGAGAGCTCCACTGTGGGGTCTTTCCTTAGCCCCCCTCTGTCTACCTTTTCCTCTCTCCATCTCTCTCTAAATAAAAAGAGTGAAAACTGCTGCATATGCAGGAGGCTGAGAGCTCAACCGTAAAAAAGGAAGGAAGGAAGGAAGGAAGGGGTCTGCGCCTCTGGTTATGTAATACCTTTCTCTTGACGGCGTGTTACCTGGGCATTCTTGCTCGTATCTGAGACCTGGTTTCACACAGACGCCCTTTAAAAAGATTAATTTGACTCCCAGGTCACTGGGAATGGGAATGAAAGCTGATGTTTATCTGTTGTGCTGAGACATGCTGGTAAATTTGTCTGAGCTTCCTAAGCCTGGTGAGCCCCTCTGAAGCATCTGGGAGTTGAAAGACAGACGGGAGACACACCTTTCTGGCAGGAGGGGGCGAGGTGCTAGTTCAAAGAAGGTAAGAACCACATCAAAGCTCGGAGAGCACCTGGCCGTCCAGGGAGGGCCCTGCCAGAGGGGACGGGAATCTGATCTTGAAAGAAAAGGAAGCTGGCCTTCTGGCCCTCAAACATGGGGACCCCCAGCCCACATCAGAAGGGGCCCCCAGCCCCCGTCAGTTCCAGCTTGAGGCCTGGTACC
Organism: Erinaceus europaeus; assembly: GCF_950295315.1. Classification (NCBI taxonomy): domain Eukaryota; kingdom Metazoa; phylum Chordata; class Mammalia; order Eulipotyphla; family Erinaceidae; genus Erinaceus; species Erinaceus europaeus. The sequence goes on along the minus strand of NW_026648192.1, from coordinate 30,982 downwards.
TTCCATGAGAGCTCATGAGCTGGGCTGCCCCAGCCAGCTGGGCTATTCCAACACTCTGATTTGGGGGCAAAGCCACAACTGGCAAAATCATGAGACAGATGCACATCCCGCCCCCCCCCCCCCCCGCCATCAATCAGCCTTTTGTCAGGTCAGGCCCTCCAACCCACCACGAGCTACATGACACCAGAGCAGTGACAGAATGGCCCCAGGGCTACAAGCAGAAGGGGTGGCAGTTGACCATGGGCACAGCTGGACCCGGGCTCAACAGTGCCACCCGGCCCCCAGCAGACCTCAGCCCCAGCCCAGAGTCAGGTGGGACACATTTCTCTCTTTTAAGCCAAGAAATGCAATAACCAAAAAACAAACGAACGAACACAAACCAGCAACACTCTTGAGTTTCCAGAGCAGGCCTAGCCTCCAGCTTCTCTGCTCTGGCCCAGGGGCTGCTGCCCTGAGCCCAGACCCACACCACAAAGCTGCTCCAAGCTGCCCTCTGTACACCGGGCTGGGCTTGTCGCCGTCCCTGCCCGGGCTAAGTGCGCACACCCCAAATGCCAGCACGGCAGGACCAGTGGGTGTGTTCCCAGGACCCTGGTGTCAGTCAAGTCAGGAGATGAAAATGATCAGCTAGGCAGAACTTATAGTCACTCCAACTATCAGGCAAAACAAAATAAACATGGTTATGCGGCGGGTCACTGTGTGTCAGGCAGAGCGCCCTGGGTGGCTGGGAGGGGCCCCTCCCGAGGCTCAGGCTTGTTCTTCATTTTTTCATCCACTCCAGCCTCGCTGGGCCCTAAGGCACAGACTGTGACAGCCACCCTGAGCCCATGCCGGCCATGAGTCCGAGACTGTCATCACCACAGTGGCCAGGACACAGAGGAGGTGTGACTTTTTGAGGTCACAGCATAGCTAGCACTGGGATGACACCTGAAGCCAAAGTCCTCACTGGCTCCCAGGACCACACCCCCCATCCTGTCAGCACCCAGGACCCAAGAAAGGAGAGAAGCCATCCCGCAGGTCGACCAGGCTGCCCCGGAGTTCTGGGATCACCGCTCAAGATGGGCACAGGGGACTGTCCAGGGGTCCAGAGGGAGACAGACTGCTCAGGTGGGACATCAGGAAAGTTTTGTGAAGACAGACGCACCCAAAGTGGGTTTTGAGGTTTGAGTACGAGTCGGAGAGATGGAGACAGAATTCCACAGACCTTAGGGACACAGAGACCCTCCAAGCACCCTGGGTCAGGGACCAGCGGGGGGACAGGAGTGAGCAGACCAGGATAGACAGACTGACTTCTAGACACACCCCTCAGATGCCACCTGCTCACCTGAGCACCCCACATCCCAGCCCAGCAGCCCCCACGTGCTTTCTGTCCCCTCCCCCGAGCTTCTGGGGCGGCTCGGTGAGCGGTGCCACTCCTGATGGGTCAGTTAGGATTCTGCAAGTCCAGTGGCTGAGCCCTCTCTAGAAAAGCCCTCCGTGTCCACAAAGAATGGAGGCCATGTGGCTGAGTAGACCCCATGGCCCAATATCTGGGGGGTCTGGGGGCATCGTCAGGGAAAGAAAGAGGAGCAAGGGAAATGTCTGGAACCCCAGCAGGACAGTTTCTCCCAGCAGTGCTCAAACAACAGCAAGGCCAGTGCTGCAGGGGTGTCACCCCACTGTGACAGGCCCCTCTCTCTCTCACGTCTCCCTGACCCAGCTCCATCCAACAACTGGGGTGCAGTCCACCCCCCCCCAACCTGGCCTGCCCCCCAGATGCCACCTGCTCACCAGCTGAGGACAGAGCTGAGGACGAGATGCTCACCTCTCCCCAGAGTGGGGAGGCGGAGTGGAAGAGAGAGGACAGACAGACAGAAGCAGGGCCTCTTGGGGCAGTGCTGGGCTGGGAGTGGGCAGAGCCCCATCTTGCATCGGGACGGGTTTGGCTGGGCACATCTGATGCCCTGGGAGACATGTCACAGCGGCAGCTGGGCAGGAGACCTGCACACAAGGTCTCTGGCCCGGAAGGAGGGGACTTGGCCGGAGATGGGGGTGACGGGACTGACCTCGGGGACCAGTGGAGGCTCCTGTCTGGGGGTGACAGCCTGTTTAGCAAATGTAAGTCCCATCTCAGCTCTCTTAGTCACAGTCAGGACTCAGCCCTCTCCCCTCAGGGGTTGGGGGTTCACTCACTCAGACCGAGGAAGGGCTGGAAGGCTGGGGGCACTCACTAGGACACCAAGCCTGGCAAGGGGTCCCCCACTTTCCACCAGCTGTCCCTCCTCCCTCTCCCTCCTCTCTCTCAGCTCTTATTGATCCAACACAAGAGGCTTTGGGGGCAGTGTCACACCTGCTCAGCGTCACCCCCCCCCCCAAAGTCCAGAGTCCTGCTTCAGAAAGCTCCCAGCTCTCCACGGTGGAGACAGACGACCGAGGGGATGACCAGAAATGGAGGGGCCCGCCTCAGCCACTGGTGACAACACCCCTCCATCCCCCTCCTGGTTTCCAGCACTGCTTTTAGAGAACCTCCTCCTTGTCTCCTGTCCCCCTGGGCCTGTCCCTTCCCCAATTAAATGGGCATCGGTCTTTGTTTGGAGGGTGGTGGTGGTGGCAGGATTTCACCTCCAGGCAAGCTGGGTCAAGGGACAGCTGGGGACAGAAGTTACTGGATGGGGACAGAGTGACTTCTGAATCCTGAGCCCCCTTGGTGTTTCTGGTCCAGCCCGGCCTGCACTCTCCTCAAGAGCTGGGGTGGGGGGGTTCCAGCTGAGTCCCCAGGCCCAGGCCACACACACACACACACACACACACACACACACACACACACACACACACACACACACACACACGGCATCCTTTCTGCAAACACTGCGGCCACCCCTGGGGACAGGCTGGCCAGGACTCAAGGTCAAGTGCACGCAGGGGGGCCCCGACCTCTGCCAGTGGGTGCCCGCCCGCCAAGCCGCTGCCAGCTGTGGCTGACCTCTGACCCCGGGGCTCTGCAGGGCGCGGGGTGCTGGGGTGGCGACAGTCACAGCAGATGGCGGTGGTGGCCCTGCAGGAGCCCGCGGGCCTGTCCACCTCCCTGCTGCCACCCCAGCAAGCTTGGGGCTCCCTCCCTGGGCTGATGGGGGGGTGGGCGCACAGGGCCCCCGTTGAGTTGGTGCACTTTCTCCAAAGCCCCCACCCGCGCTGGCACCCCTCTGGTGTCCCCGCCGCCGCGTGGCCCGGTGGGTGGCCTGGGGGGTGGGTGGCCTGGGTGGCGGCGCCCATAACCAGCAGGGACACAGGGCTGGGGACCCCCCCCCAGCTCCGCCGGCGCGGCCCTCCCCCCTCCCGGCGCCACCCCGGCCTGTCCCGGCCTCCCGGGGCGCAGCACCCACCCCCGAGCTCCCACCCTGGGGTGCTGCGCCCCCCGCCCCGCGCTCACCTTGCGGGGGCCGGTCCTGTCGCGCCGATCGCGTCGCGGCGGCGACTCCGCATCCCGGGCCCCTCGTCGCCCCCTCCACGCCGGCCGCGGGTCCGAGGCCCCCGCCAGCCCGCCCGCCCTGCGCCGCGAGCAGCAGGAAACCCGGGCCGGTGCGCGCCTCCTCCGGGCTGGCGGCGGGCGGGGGCGGGGCGGGCGGGCGCCACCTGGCGGCCGGCGCGGGGAGCGCACCTGGCCCGGCTCCGCCGCTTCCGGGGAGACCCCGCAGGCCCCGCCCACCGCGGAGGTGCGCGCAGGTGAGGCAGGTGCTCGCTGGTGACACAGGTTCGCGCAGGTGAGGCAGGTGCAAGTGAGGCAGGTGCGCGCAGGTGACAGAGGTTCGCGCAGGTGACGCAGGTGCGTGCAGGTGAGGCAGGTGCGCGCAGGTGACGCAGGTGCGTGCAGGTGACACAGGTGCACGCAGGTGACACAGGTGAGGCAGGTGCAAGTGAGGCAGGTGCGCGCAGGTGACACAGGTTCGCGCAGGTGATGCAGGTTCGCGCAGGTGACGCAGGTGCCAGTGAGGCAGGTGCGTGCAGGTGACGCAGGTTCGCGCAGGTGACGCAGGTGCGCGCAGGTGACACAGGTTCGCGCAGGTGACACAGGTGCGTGCAGGTGACACAAGTGCACGCAGGTGACGCAGGTGCGCGCAGGTGAGACATGTGCGCCTAGGTGAGGCAGGTGCATGTCGCGCATGGGGAAGCCCCTGCCTCCCTGTGTCGGAGAGGAACTCGGAGCTGAGAAGTGGTTGGCTGGGAGTGAGCTCAGGGTCCCGGGGTTCGAGGCCTGGCACCACCTCCTGCCTTCTCTCGCTCCCTATGGTAATAAATACAGCCTGAACTGGAATTGGTGTATTGCACCAAAGTAGAAGACTCTGGGGTGGGTGGGTGTGGGGGAGAATACAGGTCCTTCAGAGGACCTAGTGGGGATTGCACTGTTAGATGGAAAACTGAGCAATGTTATGCATGTACAAACTATTGTGTTCACTCGAATGTAAAACATTGATTCCCCAATAAAGAAATTAAAATTTAATAAAAAATTAATTAAATAGTTCATGAAACACTTAAAAATAAATAAATAAATAAATAAATGTACAGCCTTTCATCTCAGGCTCTGTGGAAACCATGCTCCGTCCCATCATCTCTCAGGCCAAGAAGCAGCCTCACTCGCTCCCCTCCTGGACTTTCTGGAGCTGGAGGCCCTGGAGTGGCCCTGCATGCCGTGCGCCCGGCATTGTTCAGTCCAGGTGCCAGCTGGGACAGAAAGAACAGCCCAGAACCCTGGGACAAACTGGGTCCCGGAGACCAGTGCAAGTTCTACTCAGTGAATATCGACTCCAGCAAGCTGAAGAAAGACGGTCCGGACTTTAAACGAAATATTTCACTATAAACTGCTTGAGACGAATGGCTCCCAGAAGCCCTCACACAGTTTCCCACATAACCAGGAATTCTCTCCCCTTTAGATATGCAAAATCGTGTTTGTGTATTATTGGGGTTTACACTGATTAATAAATATCTGAAATGTGAGGGGAAAAAAAGCTTCATTGTGGACCTGGGAGGCAGCCCAGCTTGGAAAGCACAGGACTTGCAGGCCTGAGGCCCTGAGGCTGTGGGTTTGATCCCTGGCACCACCTCACACCAGAGCGCCTCTGGTCCTGTCTCTGGTCTCTCTCTCTCTCTCTCTCTCTCTCTCTTTAAAGTGACAATCTTTTCAATCTTTTCTCTTTTATGTATTTACTTTAAATTTTTATTTATTGGATAGAGTCAGCCAGAAATTGAGAGGGTAGGGGGGAGATAGAGAGGGAGAAAGACAGAGAGAGACATCTGCAGCCCTGCTTCACCACTTGCAAGGCTTTTCCCCTGCAGGTAGGGGACCGGGGGCTCAAACCTGGGTCCTTGTGCACTGTAACATGTGTGCTCAACCAGGTGCATCTCCACACACACACAGGCAAATGAATCTTTAAAGAGAAGAAGGAAGAGGGTGTAGTTGTGGGCAGGCCAGATAGCTCAGCTTTAAAGCTCTGGTCTTGCGTGACTGGGGTCCCAGGTTCAGTGCCTGGTGTGTCCACATGCCAGAACTCAGGAGAACTCTGTCTCTGACACATTCTCTCTCCCTCTTAAAATTAAGAGATTTTTTTTTTAAAGGAAGGGCTTCCTTTGGAAGACTCTGTGGACAGGCCTTAAATAAAAATAGAATTACCTTAGGATCCAGCAATCCCACTCTTAAACATCTACCCAAAGATCAGTCAAACATTAATGAGGAGGGACACAGAGGCAGCCCTGTGCTAACAGCAGCATTGTTCACAACAGACAAAGAGTGGATGCAGCCTGGATGCCCGCCCACAGATGACTGGATAAAGAAGTTATGGGACTGACCATGGAATACTACTCTGCCATCAAAAAGGACGATGTTGTGTCCTTTGGGACAAAATGGATGGAACTGGAGGTGACTGTGGCTATTGAAACAAGTAAAGAGATGAAAGACAAGTACCAGGGAGAGGGGGAGGGAGAGGGGGAGGGGGAGGGGAGAAGTATGGGGGGAGGGTAGGGGAAGGGGAGGGGAAGGGAAGGAAAGGAGGAGGGAGGGGGAGGGGCAGGGGAGGAGGAGGGTAGGGAAAGGGGAATGGCAGGAGAGGGGGACGGAGAGAGATTGGACACTACAGCACTACCCCACCCACCATGGATCTCCCTGGTGCTGTCCACGGTGCTCCCATGTGGCACCAGGGTCTGAAGGAGCCCATGCATCTGCCAAGGCCTGCGCTTAGGATCAGGGAGCACAGGCGGTCCACTGCCCACGCCCACCGGGCCCCCCAGCGGCTGCAGGTTCAATCCCAGCACCGCCCACACCTGAGCTTAGCAGAGCTCTGGTCTCTTTCCCAGGCAAACAGCGACAGGCATTTAGAGGTGATGATGCAGAAGGTCTGAGTGCTCCCCGCTGTCAGTCAGCCCCCTCCCCTCCCCATCAGCCTTCTGCTGTGCCCGCCCGCTCCAGTCTCCTCTCTGCCTGGGTGTCGGGGGTGCCCTGATGGCCAGGGTGCTGCCAGCCCAGCAGGCAGGTGTCTCCTGGCTGAGCGGGCCCCCTTCCTGCGGGCCCTGTGCCCCCCACCCCGGCCTCCCTGCCCGGCTCCCCTCTGGGGCGGCTGTGGGGCTGTGGGGCTGCGGGGCTGCGGGGCTGCGGGAGGCCTTGTCAGACATCTGCTCCTGTGGTGCCTGCAACCCTGAGAATAGGAGGCGGCCAGATGGTCCCCAGCCTTGTCATCACCTCCTGTTGAACCCTGAAGGTCCATCCAAAAGCCAGGCAGGTTCCTCACCCCCTTGCGGAAGCCCAGAGACGTGTGTCATCGTCACACAGAAGCATGTGGCCTACGGCTTGGGTGCCAGCGTCCTGCTGGGGCCCAGGAGGGAGACATTCCTTCTGAGGACAGAGCTCTCCCTGTTCTCCTGGGTGTCTTGATGGCGATGGGGACACTCACCCTCCTGCTGCCCTGAGCTCACCACCCTAGCTCTTGGCCCCTGGGCTTCATTTTTCAAAGGAATCATTTAAGGGGCCAGGCAGCAGTGCACCCAGTTAAGCGCACACAGTACTAAGTGCAAGGACCCGGGTTTGAGCTCTCGGCTCCCCACCTGCAGGCGGGGCATCTCACAGGCCACTGGGGCTCGGTGCCGGCACTGTGAATCCACTGCTCCTGGGGGCCATTTTCTCCATTTCATTGGGCAGGGCAGAGAAAAGTCGAGAGAGGAGAGGGAGAGAGAGAGAGAGAGGGAGAGAGACAGAGAGACACCCGCACCCCTGCTTCACCACTTGTGAAGCTTTCCCCCTGCAGGTGGGGAGCTGGGGGCTCGAACCTGGGTCCTCGTGGGGTCCTCGTGCTTCGCCCTGTGTGCACGTAGCTGGGTGCACCACTGCCCGAGCCCATCAAGACTATTTTCTTCCACACATAACACGCTTTTGAAAATTCATGCCCTCTTCTCTGGGTCAGTACTTGACGTCAAGGATCATTTTGTTTCTTCTACCTGCTTTGATGATCTTTCCATATTGCCGTTTTATTGCTTTATTTTATTTTATTCAATTCTGTCTCCATGGTTATCACGGGGGCTCAGTGCCAACACTATGAATCCACTGCTCCCGGTGGCCATTTTTTTCCATTTTATTGGACAGGACAGAGATAAATTGAGGGGGAGACAGTGAGAGAGAGAAAGAGAGACACCTGCAGACCTGCTTCGCCACTTTTGAAATGACCCCTGTGTACTTAAGCCAGTGTGCCACCGTCCAACTCCCCATGTTAACATTTTATAGACATTGAATTAAAATCTGCCTCCGTGTGCTTTGCTTTATGTGTCTGACTGACTTGGGGTTAATTAAGCTTTTGATTTAGAAACTAGTGGATTGCATCAGCTTTGAAAAATTCCTTTTAGAAAATATTTATTAAAACCAGAACTCCTACCTTCTGCACCTCAAGAGGCATTTTGGTTCATACTTTCAGAGGGGGAGAAATGATAGGGGAAGATGACCAGAGGGGCTCTGAACCCCAACTCCGTCAGGGCCCAGAGAGAGAGGAGGAAAAACGAAGGTGCACTTGAAAGTAGTAACAGGTGTAGGTGTGACTTGGACGGGAAGAGAAGGCTGGACCATAGGGAAAAAAAGGGAAAATATGTATAGATATAGATAGTTATAGAACTAATAGTCAGTCCATGTCTGTGTGGGAAGAGAAGGCTGGACCATGGAAAACAAGGGAAAATATGGATAAATATAGATAGTTATAGAATCAATAGTCAGTCCATGTCTGTGCAGCAATAGAAGGCTGGACCATAGCAAAACAAGGGAAAAGATGTATAAATACAGATTGTTATAGAAATCATAGTCAGTCCATGTCTGTGACCTTGGGAGAATCACTGCAGTTTCCAGTGGAGGGGATAGGGGGCCACAGAGCTCTGCTGGTAGGAACAGTGCAGAATTATACCTCTGTTATCTTGTGATTTTGTAAATCAATTTGAAGTTACTAATACAATGTAAAAATATATTTATTATTTTTATTTGATAAGACAGAGAGAAACTGAGAGAGAGAGGGCAAGGGCAGATAGAGAGGGCAAGACAGAAAGATGCCCGCAGACCTGCTTCACCGCTCATGAAGCTTCCTCCTTGCAGGTGGGGATTTGGGGATTGAACCTGGGTCTCTGCAGGTGGAAATGTGTGTGTTTAACCGGGTGTGTCATAGCCATAGCCTAGCCTCCTAACCTTGTAAAATTCTTGGGCATAATTTTTTAAAGAATATCTTCTTTTAGTTTTGGGAAAAGATGGTATTGTGTTCTTTGAGAAATGAATGGACGGTGCTGGAGGTGATGCGGCTTAGTGGAATAAGTAGAGAGATGAAAGCCAGCTGCCAGGTGGCTTCACTCATGTGTGGAATCCAGAGCTGACACACAGGAGGTTGACAAAAATAACACAAAACAAAAAAACCACAAAACAAAACCCACAGAAGCAAGCAAACTGTTTGTAAGACTTGTGAGAACTCTTGTGGGTTCTCTGGGAGGTGAGAGGGTGGGAACACGAGCTTGGGTGGTGGGTGTGGTGTGGGACTAGAGCCTGTCATCTTAGAATATTGTCATCTAGTATTAGTCACAAATAAAACATTAAGTAAAAAGAACGTCTTCTTTCTTCTCCTGTCTCTGTAACCCCAATTATGTCTACCTAATAAGTTATAATTTTGTCCCCAAGTTCACTGAAGGTTAAAAAAAATGTTTTTTTCTTTCTTTCTGGTTCTGGTTTGACGGATTCAGTTCTTTTCTACTAAAGTTTACTGGACTTTGCCCCTGCCGGGTTTAATCTTCCCTTAAGTGGTTTCAATTTAGATGGTCACCAAATGTGCATGTTGTTGTTTGTAATATTTATCCATGAAAGGAGGGAGAGAGGGAAAGAGAAAGAGAGAGAGAAAGGGAGGGAGAGGGAGAGAGAGAGAGAGAGAGAAAGGGAGGGAGGGAGGGAGGGAGAGGGAGAGGGAGGGAGAGGGGGAGGGGAGGGGGAGGGGAGGGGGAGGGGAGGGGAGGGGAGAGGGAGAGGGAGAGGGGAGAGGGGAGAGGTGAGGGAGAGGAGAGGGAGAGGGAGAGGGAGAGGGAGAGGGAGAGGGAGAGGGAGAGGGAGAGGGAGAGGGAGAGGGAGAGGGAGAGACAAAGAGGGAGAGGGAGAGGGAGAGGGAGAGGGAGAGAGAGAGGGTGAAGGAGAGGGAGAGGGAGAGGGAGAGGGAGAGGGAGAGGGAGAGGGAGAGGGAGAGGGAGAGGCAGAGGGAGAGGGAGAGGGAGAGGGAGAGGGAGAGGGAGAGGGAAGGGAGAGGGAGAGGGAGAGGCCACTGTGGAGCCAGGGGTTGAATTTAGGACCTTGCTTCTGCAAATCCTGTGCCCTACATCTGTGTCCCTTCCCCAGCTGCCATTTGCTGACTTAGAAAACATTTTGTTTCCCAGCTGGATGTTTCCATGTTCACCTACCATGTCCACGTGTCCCTTCAGCTTGGGGATATGTTTATAAGAGCGTCTCTGAGATCTGTCTCTGCTCTCTTGAGCTTCAGCAGAGCTTTTGACTTTGATCTCTTGTCCCCCTGCTTTCCTGCCCTTGCGCACGGCAGGGTGCAGAAAAGCTTTGCTGGGAGCAGCGTGCCCATGGGGTTGGATCAGTTTCCGCTTTTGTTAGTTTGCGTCTGCCGATACCCTCTCAGGATGGGAGCGAACCCAGTCTCGAGCGGTCTTTTCTGACTGGAACCTAGAAGGCACCCAGCCAGGCCTTGCTGTGGCCTTTGCATTTGTCGCAGTGTCTTAGTAAGGCTGTGTAAGGTGGCAGGGGTGTAGTTCCACACTGCCCCGACACCACGGTTCTGTGCTGGCCCTCTGTCATAGCTGAGCTCAGTCAGGCCCTTCCACGCGGGCTGACTGCTGGAACCTTCACGTCCCCCCAACACCCGTGTCTCAGGGACCTTCCTGAAGCTCCCAACTGCCAGCACTGCTGTTCCCTCCTGCTTCTGCACCGCTGGTGACGGCGAAGACGAAGTCGCTGGTGAGATGGAAATGACCAGCGATCTCACCAAGTCGCTGCTCAGCACTGGTGTCTGGTGATGCTGGAAACGGAGTCCCGGACCGCATGGCCTCAGCCATGACAGGCTGCACCTCACCACCGTGCTCTCTGCCTGGTCTATCCAGAGTCACAGTCACATGAGAGGCTGCAGGGGCCTGCTGTGGGCTCTCCCAGCTTCTCTTGGCCGCAGTGTTCTGTCTGCACCAGCTTTAGCTCTTAGGCACCTGGCAGGCACTACTAGGTGGGCGAGCTCTCTTTGAAAGAAGTGAATTCATGTTCTAGACATTGTGAGTACATGCCAACAGGTCCTTCGTAGCCGCCTGTCCAAACTGGCAGGGATGGGATTATGATATTTAAGTGGATTGCTAACTTATTCTTAAAAGCCAGGAGCCTTTTTTCCCCCCTCCAGGGTTATTGCTGGGCTCGGTGCCTGCACCATGAATGCGCCGCTCCTGGAGGCCATTTTTTTCCCCTTTTGTTGCAGCCTGGTTGTGGTTATTATTATTGCCATTGTTGATGCTGTTCGTTGTTGGATAGGACAGAGAGAAATGGAGAGAGGAGGGGAAGACAGAGAGGGAGAGAGAAAGATAGACACCTGCAGACCTGCTTCACCGCCCGTGAAGCGACTCCCCTGCAGGTGGGGAGCCGGGGGCTCGAACCAGAATCCTTACGTCGATCCTTGCGCTTTGCGCCACATGCGCTTAACCCACTGCGCCACCGCCCGACTCCTGGCCAGGAGCCTTTTACGTGACTCAGAATGCAAATATATCTATCTATGTCTGCCTTCTGCACGCAGCTCCCAGCATTGTCTGCCGGGCTCGCCTCAGGCTTGCACCGCCTGTATCCGGAGCTGCCTGCGTCCTCAGTGGCACCGCGTGACGAGGCTGCTGTCCTGAAACTTGCTCACATTATCGGCCACATCACCATCAGGGATCCATTTAACTAGCTTCCTGTCCGGAGCCACCACGTTTATTCACGGCTGTCGTTCGGTGCCGATCGATGACTGTTTCTGTTCACATGTCGTTTCACACATGTGAGATGGTGTGTGGTAGAGAATTCTGGCCACCCCCAGAGTTCCCTGTCCCACTCTCTCCGTTGGAAGCTTCCCTGTTTTCTAGCCTCTGGGAGTCTGGACCAAATTCTTTTATGGGGAGCAGCAGGTGGGAGTTCTGGCTTCTGTCATTGCTTCTCTGCTGGACATGGGTGTTGGCAGGTGGATCCACACACCCAGCCTGTGTCTGTCTGTCTTTCCCTAGTGGGGCAGGGCTCTGGGGAGGGGAGGCTCCAGGACACATGGGGGAAGTCGTCTGCCCAGGGAGGTCAGGATGGTGTCACAGAAGCAACTGCAACTTGGTGGCTGAAACATGGTAAGATATAAAGCAGGACAAGTTGTTTAATAAGCTGGAATCCAAAGGTAGGAATAGAGCAGATGAAAGGAGGGATCTTCATGTGGGAAGAAGCTAGGAAGTCTATTTTAGGTCTGTTCCAAGGGGCCCATCACTTTAGTAATTTTTGCCTGAACCTCACAGCTGTCATGCAGGTGAGCTAAAAGTGTCGTCTGGGAAGATGGTGTCAGAGTTGAGAGCAGGCCTAGGAAGCTGGATCAGGGCAGAGAGTGGCTTCTGAACACGAGGAAAGTATATAAACACCAGTAACTGTAAACCCCACTGACCTGGTTCAGGGACTATATATCTAGCACGGGAGCCCGTGTGGCCTCTGAGTCCCTGTCAGTCTGAGCTCACAGTCCCTGGTCACAGCCGGAACCTTCTAGGCTGCTCTCATGTCAGGCCCCTCTTCCTCGAGAGGCAGAGCAGGCTGACTGGCCTCCCTTCAGAGTGAGGAGTCCCCACCATGGCTGCGGGAGAGCAATACACTGTAAACTGTGTGTGTGCACAAGCCTGTAATTGTGTATCTGTGTGTGTCTATGTAATTATTCACGTTCTCACATCTATTATCAAGGTAGCAAATTTTGCTCACACCAACAAATATCTCCAATTACTTCATGTATATGATTAAGATGGTAAACTGTTGTCAAGAATTGTCTAGATTCTAGAAATAACTAGATATCTGGAAATAACTCAATTATACAGGAGTCGGGGGTTAATGCAGCAGGTTAAGCGCAGGTGGCGCTAAGTGCAAGGACCGGCATAAGGATCCGGGTTCGAGCCCCCGGCTCCCCACCTGCAGGGAAGTTGCTTCACAGGCAGTGAAGCAGGTCTGCAGGTGTCTGTCTTTCTCTCCCCCTCTCTGTCTTCCCCTCCTCTCTCCATTTCTCTCTGTCCTATCTAACAAAGACGACATCAATAACAACAATAATTATAACAACAATAAAAAGGGCAACAAAAGGGAAAAATGAATAAATATTTTTTAAAAAAGAAAGAACTCAATTATAGTCCAAGTTACTTAAAAGGCAAATAATGACTCAGTCCAGCACTGTCCATGTTCCTCAAGTGTGTGTGTGTGTGTGTGTGTGTGTGTGTGTGTGTGTATGTGTGTGTGTGTGTGTAGCTCTGACTTTCCCTCAGACATCACAGAACCTCATAGGAATGCTAAATGTTTATGCCTTGGCACAAACACATTTTTCCTCAACTGCTTTCACAAAGTCACACGTTGGACAGACCCCTGGGAGAATGAAACCACACGGTTTCCCGTTTCTCGTCATGACATTCATGTCTGTAACCCACAGTACTTGAGGTCTGCCATGGTGTGGGGGCCGCCCAGATTCCTGCCCGAGGTGTGTTTTCAGTTGACTTTAGGGCTTGAGGGGAAAAGTGTTAGTAGAACGTAGCAAAGTGAAATTCCTGGTAAATAATATGTAGGCATCTATTTATTTTAAGCAGAATGAAAATATAGTTTTAAAGTGCTTTGTCTCCTGACACACTGCCATGCTAAGAGGCTTTTGTGTGTTTGTTTCTCACCGGCATTATCTCTGGGGCTCAAGCCTGCATGACAAGCCCATTGCTCCCAGTGGCCACTTCCCCCCCTTTTAATGATAGAGACAGAGAAATAGGGTGAGAGAGGAGGAGAGAAAGAGAGAGAGAGGAGAGATGTCTTCCACCAACACCACTGCTAATACTGCTCCCCCCTGCAGGAGGGTACCAGGGGCTCAAACCTGGGTCCTTGCACACCATGGCAACTTCTGTGCTTCCCTGGTTGCACTACCCCCAAGATTTTTTTATGGTTGAAAAGTTGCCTTTTCAGTGGAAACATGATCATGCCAAGAGGTCTGGATTATAAATTACCTGCAAAGAAAAAAAAAATCAAAACCAAAAGGTCTATATTAGAATGCCACCTTATTCAATAAAAATGATAGAGCATTAAAATAAGCAACATCCAGAAAGAATGCTAGCAGGGCAAATATGTATATACATGTACTTCTCACCGTGAAAGAAGTGACCATTTCAACGCAAAGTGGCTCACAAAAGGCTGAAGGCCGGCTTAAGGGACCTATCTAAAGCTATGGACAGAGGGGGAAGCCACAGTGTTTTTTAAAATTCTTTTTCTTTTCCTGTTCTTCCTTTTTTTTTTTTTTGCCTCCAGGGTTATGACTGGGGCTCGGTGCCTGCACTATGAACCCATTGGAGGTGATTTACTGCCCATTTTGTTGCCCTTGTTGTTATTGTCATTGTTGTTATTGCTATCATTGTTGGATAGGACAGAGAGACATGGAGAGAGGAGGGGAAGACAGAGAGGGGGAGAGAAAGACAGACACCTGCAGACCTGCTTCCCCGCCTGTGAAGCGACTCCCCTGCAGGTGGGGAGCCGGGGGCTCGAACCGGGATCCTCACGCCGGTCCTTGCTCTGCGCACCACATGCACTTAACCTGCTGTGCCACCACCCGACCCCCAAATTATTTTTTCTTTAACTGCAACCAGGCCAGTGCGAAGGAGGGAACAAGACATGCTCCTGTGTGAAAGTCCATCTGGGCTCTCTGGATGTGTCTCTCAAACCACGGAGGAGTTTCCAGGAGGCTGAGAAATGAGACTTGATTATTTTTAAATTATCTTTGTTTATTGGACAGAGACAACCAGAAACTGAGAGGCAGGGGGAGATAGGGAGAGAGACAGAGAGACACCTGCAGCCCTGCTTCACCACTCATGAAGCTTTCCCCCTGCAGGTGGGCTCCGGGGCTTGAACCCTGGTCCTTGTGCGCTGTAACCTGTGCACTCAGCCAGGTGCACCACGCCCTGGCCCCAGCAATGAGACTTTATAAGTGTTTGCATGAGGCCTGGAGCTAAGGATATGTTCAGAATCCTTCTCCTGGGAGTCGGGCAGGAGTGCAGCGAGTTAAGGGCTGGTGGCGCAAAGCACAAGGACCGGACCAGTATAAGGATCCTGGTTCGAGCCCCCGGCTTCCCACCTGCAGGGGAGTCACTTCACAGGCAGTGAAGCAGGTCTGCAGGTGTCTGTCTTTCTCTCCCCTTCTCTGTCTTCCCCATCTCTCTCCATTTCTCTCTGTCCTATCCAACAACAACAACATCAGTAACAACAACGATAATTACTACAACAATAAAACAACAATGGCAACAAAAGGGAATAAATAAATAAATAAATATTAAAAAAATAATCCTTCTCCGAAGATGAGACCTCTCACCTGATAACATAAAACGTTTGATAACCAGACCCAGCAGTGAAGAAAATGCTTGAAAGGCACCTGCTAAGCAAGGGAGCGGTATCTGTCTCTTTCTACTCCTCTGAGCCTTTTGCAAGACCCACCACCACCTCAGAACCTCGCTCTGGGGACGGCTGTCAGGGTCCAGCTCCAGCCAGAAGGGCAGCCCTGGAGCCAGTTGGAACTCCGTGCAGTTGGCTGTTAGGACCAGCGCTGTCTGGGGGTGGCGGGCGGCGGTGGGTGCAGACCCTCTCCTCCCTCGTGTCTGGGGACACTCTGGTCCTGTCTCACCCAGCCAGGCTGACCCGGCGGAGTGTCATAAATTAATCACTTGACTCAGGAGTCCCCAGAAGACCTGCCTCCCCGGTCGCTGCTGGCTGACTGCACCCATAGCAACGCTGCCTCCGGAGCAAAGTTCGACAGCCTCAGATCTTTATGACCACACTCAGGGGCCAAAGTCCACTGACACAGCCTTCCGGTGAAGGCTTGGGGTTTGGCCTCAAACTTGTGAGACTTCATTTCAAAGCACTGGATTCCAAAACGATAAGGTCACCCAAGATACTGTAAAAAGCGGTTTGCCTTTGGTGGTGGTGGCGGTGGCGGTGGCAGTGGCGGTGGTGGTCTCATCCTGAGAGCGGGGCCAGTGCGTCTCTGTGAACATGCCCACCGTCCAGAAGACGTTGATGTACTCGGTGAGCTTCCTCTCCGGCTTGGGGTCTTTCATCGTCATCTGCGCTGCCCTGGCCACTCACCGGTGGATCAGCAGCACCATCCTCATCAGCGACGCCTCGTCCAACGGCAGCATTTTCATCACGTACGGGCTCTTCCGCGGGGAGAGTCACCAAGAATTCAGCCAAGGGTTGGAAGAGATGACAAAACACTTTGCAGGTGAGGACTCAGCGCCTGTGAGGGACCCTCGAGACGCGCCCACCGCAGCAGACCCAGGCAGCAGCCGCCCGCAGACAGGTTCCTGGTGAGCTCTGTCTCGGCCAGTTGAAGCAGGCAGTGTTCTGTGGCGTTTGAACGTGATGTCGTTATTTGGTTGGCAGGAGTGGCTTGTCATGTGTTTCTGAGGGTGGGATTTTATTTGTGTCAAGCCTTTTGTTGTTGTCATTGTTGGTTTGTGATTAAGAGCAGCGTATAAGATCGGAAGACCAGGGGTTAGAGAGCCGCACCGCACCCACCACCCATGCTCGGTGTCCCAGTCTCCCCACCATCGTGAGCTTTCTGTTGGAACCAGTCTCCACTCAGAATGTCCTTAGTTCCTTCTGCTCAAGGGAGCAAAGGAAACAGTCATGCTCTTCTTCTTTTTAAAATTTTATTCGTGATTTAATAATGATGAACAAGATTGTAAGATCACAGGGGCACAATTCCACACAGTTCCCTCTCCCAGAGTTCCGTGTCCCTCCCCCTCCATTGGAGGTTTCCCTGTCATTTATCCCTCTGGGAGGATGGACCCAAATTCTAGGGAAAGATAGAAATAGGCTGGGGGTGTGGGTTCACCTGCCAACATCCATATTTAGCAGAGAAACAATTACAGAAGCCAGAACTTCCACCTTCTGTACCCCATAAAGAATTTGGGTCCAGCACCAATGTGTCCTGGAATCCCCCCTCCCCAGAGCCCTGTCCCACTAGGGAAAGGTAGAGACAGGATGGGAGTGTGGATCCATGTCCAGAAGAGAAGCAATTACAGAAGACAGACCATCTATGTTCTTATTCTTACCGCTCAAGTTTATTTCTTTGAAAATCATTTTAGGAGAGAGAAGAACTCTTCAACTCTGGCCTAATGTTGTGCAGGGGATTGAACCTGCTGTCTCTGGGGCCTCACAAGACAAGTCCTGTGCTTTAACAGGCTGAGCTATGTCCCAGGTCTCTGAGTTCACTTCTTTTTTTTTTTTTCCTCCAGGGTTATTGCTGGGGCTCAGTGCCCACAACATGAATCTACTGCTCCTGGAGGCCATTTTTCCCATTTTGTTGCCCTTGTCTTATCATTGTTGTGGTTATTGTTGTTGCCATTGTTGCTGTTGTTGGACAGGACAGAGAGAAATGGAGAGGGGAGGGGAGACAGAGAGGGGGAGAGAAAGACAGACACCTGCAGACCTGCTTCACTGCCTGTGAAGGGAATCCCCTGCAGGTGGGGAGCCGGGGGCTCGAACTGAGATCCTTAGTCTGGTCCTTGCGCTTCTCACCTTGAGTTCACTTATTTAACACACTTGAATTTGCATTTTTCCCCTCCAAATGATTTTATTCCTGATACTCATTCTACTATATACCCCTTGAACTCCAGGGGGCGGGATCTCTAATGTTTTTCTCAATTTCTCTATAATAGGGCTTTGCTCTGATGGGGAGGGAATGATCCCATTGAGAACGAGGAGGAGGTGAACTGAGCTACTTAATCACGTTGGAAGTTTGAGTAGATGCTGTGACAAAGTTCAGGTTTAAAGGCCCTTGTGTAGCGCTTCAGCCCCTCAGTGGAGCTGGCCTTGAGCAGAGAGCTATGCAGACGTGACACTGCCCAAGACCTCAAGGCGGCCGCTGCCTCTCCACCGTGAGCGGGAGCCATTTCCTGCCCTGTTGAAATGCGGCATCTTGCGAGGGGTGATGGTGGGGTCTGGGGCTTTGGGAGAAGCTCTGGGTTGGAGGCCTGGCTCCCGCCTCTCCTCCTCACACACGCTTCTCTGTGCAAGTAACGGGCCTGAGGAGAGGGAGGCGGCTGCAAAGAATCACGGGGAGGACCTGCTGGGACGCACGCACGTAGCCGGGGAGCAACTTGAAACAGGACTTGAATGACCCAGTCACACTCGTAGGTCCATGAAGAGTGTTTTCAAAAACCCCAGAAAGTGTTTTTTCCCCCCTGAATCTCCAGATGCATGTGGAAATCGCAAATTCAAGATAGCAGCCTGTGCATGATTTTATTATTTATTTATTGTCATCTCCATGACTTCACAGTGGTGGGCTGACTTTTTAATTTTTTTTTTTTTTTTTTAGAGAGAGAGACAGATGGAGAGGCAGAGAGGCAGAAACCATAGCACTGAAGTTTTTTTTTTTTCTCCTATTTTATTGACTAGGACAGAGAGAAATTGAGAGGGGCAGGCAGAAAAGGAAAGAGAGACGCCTGCAGCCCTGCTTCACCGCTCAGGAAACTCCCCCTGCGGGTGGGGAGCGGGGGCTTGAACCAGGGTCCTTGCGCCCTGTAATCTTCTTCTAGCGTTTGCCCTTCTTCCGCAGCCAGTCCGCAGCGTCAGGTTGAGCCTGATGTCAAGTTTCGAGACCTTCTTTGAATCTGGAGAGGTGGCAGTCGTTGACTATGTGGGTCATAGTCTGTCTGGAGCCGCAGGGGCAGTTCGGGTCGTCTCTGGCTCCCCAGCGATGGAACATAGCGGCGCACCGGCCATGGCCTGTTCGATAGCGATGGAGGAGGGCCCACTCATAACGTGCTAGGTCAAAGCCGGGTGGACGCTCGCAGGGGTCTGTGACGAGGTGTTTGTTCTTGACCTCAGCTGACTGCCAGCTCTGTTTCCAAGAGTCTGGAACAGAGAAGTTCAGTGTAGGCGTAGCGGACCAGATTGGGTGACGAGACGTCAAGCGTTGGACAAGGTGGGCGAAGATCTCCGCGTATATTGGCAGGTCCGGTCGAGCGTAGACGTGGGAAATGAACTTAGATGATGCCGCATCCCGAGGAATATCTGGCGGGGCGATGTTGCTAAGAACTGGCAGCCACGGAACGGGGTGGAACGGTGCACTGAGATAACATGGGTTGAGGGCAGAGACCCCCCAGGTGACAAGCTGAGGGCAGAGACCCCCCAGGTGTCAGGCTGAGGACAGAGACCCCCCAGGTGACAGGTTGAGGGCAGAGATCCCACAGGTGTCAGGCTGAGGACAGAGACCCCCCCAGGTGTCAGCTGAGGACAGAGACCCCCCAGGTGTCAGCTGAGGACAGAGACCCCCCAGGTGACAGGTTGAGGGCAGAAATCCCACAGGTGTCAGCTGAGGGCAGAGACCCCCCCCAGGTGTCAGGCTGAGGACAGAGACCCCCCAGGTGTCAGCTGAGGGCAGAGACCCCCCAGGTGACATGTTGAGGGCAGAGATCCCACAGGTGTCAGGCTGAGGACAGAGACCCCCCCAGGTGTCAGCTGAGGGCAGAGACCCCCCAGGTGACAGGTTGAGGGCAGAGATCCCACAGGTGTCAGGCTGAGGACAGAGACCCCCCAGGTGTCAGCTGAGGACAGAGACCCCCCAGGTGTCAGCTGAGGACAGAGACCCCCCAGGTGTCAGGCTGAGGACAGAGATCCCCCAGGTGTCAGCTGAAGACAGAGACCCCCCAGGTGTCAGGCTGAGGACAGAGACCCCCCCAGGTGTCAGCTGAGGACAGAGACCCCCCCAGGTGACAGGTTGAGGGCAGAGATCCCACAGGTGTCAGCTGAGAGCAGAGACACCCCAGGTGATAGGCTGAGGGCAGAGACCCCCCCAGGTGTCAGGCTGAGGACAGAGACCCCCCAGGTGTCAGCTGAGGGCAGAGACCCCCCAGATGACAGGTTGAGGGCAGAGATCCCACAGGTGTCAGGCTGAGGACAGAGACCCCCCAGGTGTCCAGCAGTTGAAGAGACATCAGGCCTCCTCCTCTGCCCTAGTGGACACGGGCGAGGGAAGCTGTCCTTTTGTCTGTGACTAATTCTGAAAACATCCCTGGCACATGGCCCTGAACCTCTGGCATGGCGTGCCCTTCCTTTCCTGGCATTTTTTCCCGTGCCACCTGACACAGGTGTGTGCTGAGGCATCTCAATGAGCCCTCACCCAGGGCTGGGGCCTTGAGGACAGTCCCCCGGGCAGCTGGCCCTTCTGTCCTCTCCTGTGGCCACAGTGCCTGTCTCGGGCCAGCGTTCTGCGTGTCACTGTTCCCTGTAGGAAGTCCTGCCCAATGGCCCAGCTGACTGGCGCCGACCAGACCTGGCTCTGAGGGTAGCGGCTGGGACTGGCCACAGGCCGGCTACCACCAGCGCAAGTGGCAGACGGGACAGGGGACTCTGCTTCCTGTTCTGGGTTCACCAGGAGGAGCAGAACTTCTCTCAGGGTGGTGAAGGGCAACCCAGGTGCTGAGGTATGAAGTCCCCTCCGTTTGCCCCTTCTCTGTCCCACTCTGTCCTCCTTGTTGTTGCGGCGATCCTGCTTGGCCCCGCCCCAAGGAACCCTGGGAGAGGGTTCCTGAGTTCGAGAGTTTGAGGCTTACAGAGTAAGAGAGAGTTCCACAGTGGAAGAGTTTCAGAGGGTTCCCGAGTATGAGAGTTCAAGAGTTCCAGAGTTGGAGAGGGTTCCCGAGTTCCAGAGTAAGGGAGAGTGCTTGTGCCGCCGCAAAGAGACAGCAGAGTTCTGTTTGGTGATTAGTTTGTCTTAGTTTATGAATCGTTGTTCCTGAATAAAGAAATACAGCTTCCCTGCCCAGCCGTTGTCTCCACGTCTCTGTTACCCACCGTGGAGCAAGCCAGCCCAGCCAGAGCCTCCGAAATTTTAACAACACCTCCTCTGTCCCCTCTCTGTCCCGTCTGTCCCTTCTCTGCTCTCTGTCTCCTCTCCCTTCTCTCTGTCCCCATCTCTCTATCCCTTCTCCCTCTCCGTCCCCATTATCTCTGTTCCCTCTCCCTTCCTCATGTCCCTTGTCTGTCCCCTGTCCCCTCTCTCTGTCCCCTGTCCCCTATCTGTCCCCTCTCTGTCCCCATCTCTCTGTCCCCATTATCTCTGTCCCCTCTCTGTTCCCATCTCTCTGTCCCCATTATCTCTGTCCCCTCTCTGTTCCCATCTCTCTGTCCCCATTATCTCTGTCCCCTCTCTGTTCCCATCTCTCTGTCCCCATTATCTCTGTCCCCTCTCTGTTCCCATCTCTCTGTCCCCATTATCTCTTTCCACTCTCCCTTCCTCCTGTGTCCCATCTGTCCCCTCTCTGTCCCCATCTCTGTGTCCCCTCTCTGTCCCCATCTCTCTGTCCCCTCTCTGTCCCCATTATCTCTGTCCCCTCTCTGTCCCCATCTCTCTGTCCCCATTATCTCTGTCCCCTCTCTGTTCCCATCTCTCTGTCCCCATCTCTCTGTCCCCATCTCTCTGTCCCCATCTCTCTGTCCCCATCTCTCTGTCCCCATCTCTCTGTCCCCTCTCTGTCCCCATCTCTCTGTCCTCATCTCTCTGTCCCCATTATCTCTATCCCCATCTCTCTGTCCCCATTATCTCTGTCCCCTCTCTGTCCCCATCTCTCTGTCCCCATCTCTGTCCCCTCTCTGTCCCCATCTCTCTGTCCCCATCTCTCTGTCCCCATCTCTCTGTCCCCATTATCTCTGTACCCATCTCTCTGTCCCCATCTCTCTGTCCCATTATCTCTGTCCCCATCTCTCTGTCCGCATCTCTCTGTCCCCTCTCTGTCCCCATATCTCTGTCCCCATCTCTCTGTCCCCTCTCTGTTCCCATCTCTCTGTCCCCATCTATCTGTCCCCTCTCTGTCCCCATCTCTCTGTCCCCATCTCTCTGTCCCCTCTCTGTCCCCATCTCTCTGTCCTCATCTCTCTGTCCCCATTATCTCTGTCCCCTCTCTGTTCCCATTTCTCTGTCCCCATTATCTCTTTCCACTCTCCCTTCCTCCTTGTCTCCTGTCTGTCCCCTGTCTGTCCCCTGTCTGTCTCATCACACTCACTCTGTCCAGGGCAAAGCTGACTTAACTCTTTAGTGCTGGCGACAGAACTGGACAGGAGGTCCCTGGCCTTCCCCGGGGGACTGGCCAGTGCTGAGGCACTAGAACAGCCATCTTGTCAGAGGGGCAGCGTTGGGGTGGGGAAGGGGTTCGGGGCCGCTGGACTCGCCTCCAGACAGAGCTTCGGGGGAGACGAGCAGGCAGCTCCCTTCTGGGGCAGCCAGGGTGGGTGCTGGGCGTGCTGAGGCAGCTCTGGCCCCGCTGTGGGGAGCATTCTGTGCCCTCACGTCCCTGCCCTCCGGGGTCTGTTCTGTGAGCACTTACGGGGCCCCGCAGGGGAGCCCTGCTCAGCTCTGGCTGATGGTGCTGGGGATTGAACCTGGGACCCCTGGCCCAAAGGCAGGAGAGTCTGTATGCAGAACCATTACTGCTATTATCATTGTTATTGACATTATTAGTATTATTATTGTTATTTTCCCCAGAGCCCTGCTGAGCTGGGACCCCTGGTCCCCAGGCAGGAGAGTTTTTTGCGGAACCACCATACTATCTCCCCAGCCCTACTTTTTTGTTGTTGTTCTTGGTTACATATGAGAGTTTCACATAAGAGAGAAGAGAGGAGAGAGAGAGAGAGAGAGAGAGAGAGAGAGAGGGAGGGAGAGGGCACTGAACCTGGGACCTCAGAGTTTCAGGCAGGAGTAAGGGAAGTAGACAGACAGGCAGACGCACGTACACACATACTGACAGAGAGAGAGAGAGAGACCAGAGCTCTGCCCAGCTCTGGCATATGGTGGTTCTGGGCCCTGAACCTGGGACCTCTGGGACTCTGGCCACACTGGCTCATGCTCAGTCTCCTCAGCCGCCAGGACTATTATTATTTTTCATTCTTCATGTTTTGCATGGAGATGGGGAGAAAGATCATAGCACCGAGCTTCCTCCAGTGCTGCGTTGTTCCCACGAGGTGCTGGAACTCGAACCCAGGTCCTCACGCACAGCGAGGCGTTTGCCCCAAGTGACTCCCACTCTGGAGGGCTG
Source organism: Erinaceus europaeus (assembly GCF_950295315.1). Lineage (NCBI taxonomy): Eukaryota > Metazoa > Chordata > Mammalia > Eulipotyphla > Erinaceidae > Erinaceus > Erinaceus europaeus. Next base: position 8,161 of record NW_026648192.1, on the reverse strand, counting down.
CAGCTGGGGAAGAGCCACGTGTGTGTGTGTGTGTGTGTGTGTGTGTGTGTGTGTGTCTGTGTGTGGGGGGTCCTCCCTGTGTGCTGGGTCCCCTGCATGTCTCCAGGGTGGGGCGTGTCCCAGCATGTGTGGCACGTGGCATGTCCTCAGCATGTGGCGTGACCCTGGTGTGTGATTTGTGTCCCCAGCTGTGTGTGGTGTGGCGTGTCCCTGGTGTGTGTCTGTGTGTGTGTGTGGCATGTCCCTGATGTGTGTGTGTGGCGTGTTCCTGATGTGTGTGTGGTGTGCTGTGTTCCCAGCTGTGTGGTGTGTGCCTGGTGTGTGTGAGTGTGTGTGTGGCGTGTCCCTGATGTGTGTGTGTGTGTGTGTGTGTGGTGTGTCCCTGATGTGTGTGTGGTGTGCTGTGTTCCCAGCTGTGTGGTGTGTCCCTGATGTGTGTGTGTGTATGTGGTGTGTCCCTGAGGTGTGTGTGGTGTGCTGTGTTCCCAGCTGTGTGGTGTGTCCCTGATGTGTGTGTGTGTGGTGTGTCCCTGGTGTGTGTGTGTGTGTGTGTGTGTGTGTGTGTGTGTGTGGTGTGCTGTGTTCCCAGCTGTGTGGTGTGTTCCCAGCTGTGTGGCGTGTCCCTGATGTGTGTGTGGTGTGCTGTATTCCCAGCTGTGTGGTGTGTCCCGGTGTGAGGTCATGTGGCGTCTGCAGCCCTCACGCCTCTCAGTCCTAGGGCTGCTGGCGGCCTCTGTGGCGAAGACCCTGCAGACGGTGGTGGTGCTCCTGTTGGCGCTGGGCCTGGCGGCCTCGGGGCTGGGCTGCGTCTTCTGTTTCTACAACGCGGTCAGCAACCCCTACCAGACCTTCCTGGGCCCCCCGGGCGTCTACACCTGGAGCGGCCTGAGCGGTGAGAGGGGCCATGGGCTGGGGGCTGGGGGCTGGGGGCTGGGGGCTGGGGCTGGGGGCTGGGGCTGGGGGATAGGGCTGGGGGGCACTAGGGCTATCTCCCTCCTCCAGGGATGGTCCCAGGGTCCTGGGTCACTGGCAGCCAGGTGGGTGCCCTCACAGGCTAGCCGCCTGTGGCTGTTCCACACTCCGGGCTGGTTCCGTCTTCCGTTCTCTGGCCCGACGTGCGGATCTCCCATGGGTCCTGCATTCTCTGAGGACCCCGGGCCCTGGAGCTGGGTGTGTGCGGGCTCCCTGAGGAAGGGGGACTGGGGACTGTGCCCCATGAATATATATCCCAGAGCTTCTCTAGCCAGTCACCTGTGGACTCACCCAGTTGTTTACCCTGTGCGAGACCCTGGCCCTGAGCCCAGCACCACGAGGGGCAGGTCCAAGAATGTTGAAGAGGTGCTGTGGGGTCTCTCTCTCTCTCTCTCTCAGTCTGTCTTTCTGTCTCTCCACTGGTCTGTGGAGGCTGCTCCGTGGTGGCGTCAGGTGACTGGGCTTGAGGGTGTTTCTGGCCCAGGGCCCAGCTGCTGTGACACGTGTGTCCTTAACCTGATCCCCAAACCTCCAGGGGAGTAGCCCGCATGCAGGTGGCAGGTCACACCCATGTCATTACTCCTGTGTCACTGGTTCACGTGTCCCCAGGGCTGGAGAGACAGCTCACCGGGCCAGGCGTGTGCCTTGCTGGGTGCATTGCCCTGGCACCAAATGGCAGGCACTATGGAACCAGAGGAGGCTCTGGTGCTCTGTTTCTCTCCCTTCTCTCTGATTTACCTTAGAGAAATTACATTAGTTATGGCTCTGCAAAAAAAAAAAAATGGGGGGTGGGGACACAGCATCACTGATGAGTCTCCCCCTCTCTCCCGGCCCCCCAGCCTCCTTCGTCCTGGTGGGCATGGTTCTGTTCGCAGTTAACACACAGTCCAGCCGCGTCTCCGAGGACCTGGTGCAGAAGCTCTACCCCGTCTACCCCACCTCCAGCCACAAGGGGGTGACGCACAGCTACGGCCTGTCCTTCTGGCTGCTGCTGCTGGCCCTGGCGCTGGACGTGGTCACCACGGTGGTCATCGCCTTCTACCAGAGGGCCAGGAGCCAGCAGCGGCAGGAGCAGAGGAAGCCCGTGGAGTCGGCACCCCGGGACGGCATCCTCTTCTGAGCCCCTGGCCTGTCCCCCGTCTGACCCCGGACTGGTGGTCAGTCTGGCCAGGTGGTCCGTGGGGCTGTCTTGGGTGATGGCTCCTGTGGGCCCCAAGCTCTTCCTGAACTGGGTGCTGCTGGCTGGGTCCATCTGACGGGGGTGGGGGTGGGGGGGTGGCTCAGCGGGTAGAGTGCAGGTCTTGCAGGGTGCTCAGCACCCGGCCTGAATGGAGTTCTGGTGGCTTCCTCTGTCTGTCTGTCTATCTGCCTCTCACTCACTCAGATGAAATAAATGAGCTCAACCTTGTTTGCTGTTGTAGCTGTGGCTTCACAGCTCCAGGCTAACTTTTTCAGAGAGAGAGAGAGACAGACAGACACACACACACACACACACACACACACACACACACACACACGCACAGAGAGAGAGAGAGAGAGAGAGAGGTAGAGACACAGAGAAGACCTTCTGGCACTGGAGCTTCCTTGAGTGCTGTGGGGGCTGGGCTGAGCCCTGCATCTTGGGGGACCCCCTCCCCCTGCCTCACTCTTGGTGGGGGGCGTAGAGCTGTGGGAGAGTTTTAGAGCCCCTCACTGTGGAGGCTAAGAAAGCCTTGGGTTCTGGACTTTCCTCAAGGTCCTCAATGCCCCTGAGGACCTGAGAGCCCCCTGAGGGTTTGGGGGGACTCCCTAGTCTTTGGGGAGACTCCCACTTTTTTCTGGTGGGTGGGCTTCCAGCTGCAGAGGGACTTAGAACTCACCTTTCCAAGTGCAGTGCTGGGAGAAAGTTCAGACGTGGGTTGATGCCCACTGGTCCTCTGGCCTCTGGGACATGACTCAGACATGGGGGCAGTTGGAAGGCTGGTCCCCCTTGCCGAGGCCCCTAGGGAGGGTTCATGGGGAGGGGACAGGATAGGGCAGAGGAGAGAGAGAGCAGGAGAGGGGCAGGACGGAGGGCAGGAAGGGGACTGAGGCTTAGACAGATGCCGGTGAGCCCAGCCAGTGTCACAGGGCCTGGCTGTCACCCCAATGGGCAGGGCTCACACAGAGCGTTGCCACCCTGGGAAACCCCCAGGGCCCCGGAACAGACATGGATGAGAGCCCATGGCTGGCCACTGTCCTGAGCCCCAGAAAGACTCCTCCAGGGACAGGAGGTGGCTGGTGAGAGCCTGTGGTCACTGGGAGCAGAGCAGCAGCTGGTCAGTGGGTGGGGGGCTCTGACCTGCCGTGCCAGGTAGGGTGCACATCTGGGGGTGTGGCGCTCCATCAGGTAGAGAGCTTATAACCACAGGTTCCTGATGGGACAGCCCAGAAACAACTGAGCTGGGTCCTGGGGCAAGTAACGGGTGGATAGGAAGAGATGGCCTTTGTGATGCTACTGGAGAGGGAGAGAGGGAGGGGGAGGGGGAGGGGAAGGGGAGGGGAGAGAGGGAGGGGGAGGGGGAGGATGAAGGCCGTTTCAGCTACTACTATAAATGACTTCTCTATTTATTAACTAGAAGGATAGAGAGGGAAGAGAAGAGGAAGAAAGAAAGAGCGAGAGAGATAGAGGCCAGACAGTAGCACTCACGTTACAGGACACAGCGCACAAGGACCCAGGTTCAAGCCCCTGGTCCCCACCTGTAGGGAGAAAGCTTCATGAGTGGTGAAGCAGGGCTGCAGGGGTCTCTCCATCTTGTTCCCTCTTTATTTCCCCCTCTCAATTTGTCTCTGTCTCTATCCAGTAATAAAGAAGTCATGTTTTAAAGAAGAGGTACAGAGATAGAGGAGAGGAGTGAGTAGGGGAGAGGAGGAGGGAGAGAGAGAGAGGGAGGGAGGGAGAGAGAGAGGGAGAGAGAGAGAGAGAGAGGGAGAGAGAGAGAGAGAGAGAGAGAGAGAGAGAGAGGGAGCTCAGAGCCTCACCCCAGTCCTCGCAGTCCTGGGTCACACCTGGGGCCATACTCAGGCATGTCCTGTGCTCAGCCTCCTCTGCACACCTGTCATTTGTTCACAGTCTCCTTAGGAATCACTTCTTCAGGGGCTGGGCGATTGCTCATGGGGTGGGGGTGTCTGCCCACAGTCCTGGGGGGTTCTGAGGCTGTGGTCTCTCTCTCTTGCTGTGTGTGTGTGTGTGTGTGTCTGTCTTTCTGTCTGTCTGAAATAAAATAGAAGGAAAAAATTGGACTCTGGGGGCTGGGGAGGGTACAGGTCCCGGGGACAGAATGACAGGGGACCTAGTGGGCGTTGTATTGTTGTGTGAAAAACAGAAATGTGATACATGTACAAACTATTGTATTTACTGTCAATGTAAAACATTAATCCCCCAATAAAGGGAAAAAAGTGCCCGAGTTCCACAAAAGAAGAAGGGAAAAATTGGTCTAGGAGCAGATGATCGCACACATGGAAGGTCCCAGCACTACAAAACCAGAGGAGAGAGAGAAAGAAACAGGAAACAGAGGAAGGAAGGGGAAAATCAGTGGGAAAGGGGTAAGGAAGCAACAAAAGAAGGAAGGAAGGAGGAAGCTGAAGAGAGGGAGGAGGGAAGGGTCCCTTCTGGAAGACCCCCCCCCCCGCACCCCCAGCTGTCCTGCCTCTGGAATCTCCTGGCTCTGCAGACTCCCGCCTTGAAGTTGGCTTGTAAATGAATTATTGTGAAACTGACAGTATTAAAGACCGATTCTCCACAGCGAGTCTTTCCCGAGCTCCTTGCCATCACTGCTCTCTCTTCTTCCAGCGTTTGCCCTTCTTCCGCAGCCAGTCCACAGCGTCAGGTTGAGCCTGATGTCAAGTTTCGAGACCTCCTTTGAATCTGGAGAGGTGGCAGTCGTTGACTATGTGGGTCATAGTCTGTCTGGAGCCGCAGGGGCAGTTCGGGTCGTCTCTGGCTCCCCAGCGATGGGACATAGCGGCGCACCGGCCATGGCCTGTTCAATAGCGATTGAGGAGGGCCCAATCATAACGTGCCAGGTCAAAGCCGGTTGACGCTCGCAGGGGTCTGTGATGAGGTGTTTGTTCTTGACCTCAGCTGACTGCCAGCTCTGTTTCCAAGAGTCTGGAACAGAGAAGTTCAGTGTAGGCGTAGGGGACCAGATTGGGTGATGAGACATCAAGCGTTGGACAGGGTGGGTGAAGATCTCCGCGTATATTGGCAGGTCCGGTCGAGCGTAGACGTGGGAAATGAACTTAGATGATGCCGTATCCCGACGAATATCTGGCGGGGTGATGTTGCTAAGAACTGGCAGCCATGGAACCGGGGTGGAACGGATGGTTCCAGAAATGATCCTCATGGAGGAATATAATTTGGAATCCACCAAGTGGACATGGGGGCTACGGAACCATCCTGGGGCACAGTATTCTGCAGTGGAATAGCATAATGCCAGAGAGGATGATCGCAGTGTGGAAGCGCTCGCGCCCCATGAGGAGCTGGCCAGTCTTGCAATGATGTGATTCCTCGCGCCCACCTTTGCTGCAGTTTCTATGAGATGTTCGTGAAATGACAGGGTGCGATCGAGAGTAACGCCAAGATAGACTGGCTGGGCTTCATGCCGGATTCTCGTATCGCCAAGCTGCACATTCAGCTCACGCGAGGCCGAGGCATGGTGTAGATGGAAAACAGATGATACCGTTTTTGCAGTGCTAGGGATTAGTCGCCATTTTTTACAGTCATCAGATATCAGAGACATGTCTTTCGTGAGTGTTTCCTCGAGGATGTCGAACTTGGATGCCTGAGTTGCACAGCAGATGTCATCAGCGTAGATGAACTTCCTTGAAGAAGTTTCTGGGAGGTCATTGATGTAAATATTAAATAGCGTAGGAGCCAGGACAGAGCCCTGGGGGAGGCCACTTGAGACAGGTCTCCATCTGCTAGACTGCTCTTTGAAGGCTCAGGCTGTGTGCCTGGGCAGGGACGGGGGCTGGAGGAGGCTGGGAAGCCTGAAGGACAGGCCGGCACCCTGGGGCTTGCAGGAGAGGCTGCTGGGAGCTGAGGCCGCTGGGGTCTGGGCCTTAATTTTGTTTAAACTTTTGATTTGTGATTCTAGTGGGTTACAAGGCTTTTCAGAGGGATATTTTATTTATTCCATATGAGATATGCGGAGCTGAGAGACAGAGAAAGAAAGAGGGGAAAGGAGAGAGGAAGAGATAGATAGAGAGAGAGAAAGAGGAAAGGAGAGAGATGTAGAGAGGAGCCAGAACCCCACTGCAGGGCCCAAGCCCTCCTTCCCCTCCTCTTCCTGTTCATTGCCTTCTTCTCCCTCCCCTCCCCTCCCCTCCTGGAAGTGACAGACCTGCCCCCTGTATGGTGCTGAGTCATCACTCTGCTGGACCCCCACCCACCCAGGAGAGTGGGCTCAGGCCACCACCCCCACACAGGAGAGTGGGCTCAGGACTCCCACCCCCACCCAGGAGAGTGGGCTCAGGCCCCCACCCCCACCCAGGAGAGTGGGCTCAGCCCCCCACCCCCACCCAGGAGAGTGGGCTCAGGACTCCCACCCCCACCCAGGAGAGTGGGCTCAGGCCCCCACCCCCACCCAGGAGAGTGGGCTCAGCCCCCCACCCCCACCCAGGAGAGTGGGCTCAGGACTCCCACCCCCACCCAGGAGAGTGGGCTCAGGACTCCCACCCCCACCCAGGAGAGTGGGCTCAGCCCCCCACCCCCACCCAGGAGAGTGGGCTCAGGACTCCCACCCCCACCCAGGAGAGTGGGCTCAGGACTCCCACCCCCACCCAGGAGAGTGGGCTCAGCCCCCCAACCCCACCCAAGAGAGTGGGCTCAGGACTCCCACCCCCACCCAGGAGAGTGGGCTCAGCCCCCCACCCCCACCCAGGAGAGTGGGCTCAGGACTCCCACCCCCACCCAGGAGAGTGGGCTCAGCCCCCCAACCCCACCCAAGAGAGTGGGCTCAGGACTCCCACCCCCACCCAGGAGAGTGGGCTCAGCCCCCCACCCCCACCCAGGAGAGTGGGCTCAGCCCCCCACCCCCACCCAGGAGAGTGGGCTCAGGCTCCCACCCCCACCCGGGAGAGTGGGCTCAGGACTCCCACCCCCACCCAGGAGAGTGGGCTCAGGCTCCCACCCCCACCCAGGAGAGTGGGCTCAGACCCCCACCCCCACCCAGGAGAGTGGGCTCAGGACTCCCATCCCCACCCAGGAGAGTGGGCTCAGCCCCCCACCCCCACCCAGGAGAGTGGGCTCAGGCCCCCACCCCCACCCAGGAGAGTGGGCTCAGGACTCCCACCCCAACCCAGGAGAGTGGGCTCAGGACTCCCACCCCCACCCAGGAGAGTGGGATCAGCCCCCCACCCCCACCCCCACCCAGGAGAGTGGGCTCAGGACTCCCACCCCCACCCAGGAGAGTGGGCTCAGGCTCCCACCCCCACCCAGGAGAGTGGGCTCAGCCCCCCACCCCCACCCAGGAGAGTGGGCTCAGGACTCCCACCCCCACCCAGGAGAGTGGGCTCAGGCCCCCACCCCCACCCAGGAGAGTGGGCTCAGGACTCCCACCCCCACCCAGGAGAGTGGGCTCAGGCCCCCACCCCCACCCAGGAGAGTGGGCTCAGGCCTCCACCCCCACCCAGGAGAGTGGGCTCAGGGCTGCTGCTCAGGGCCCAGCTCTCAGCTCCTCCAGAATGTCAGCAGCAGCCTGGACTGTCCTCATGGCTCCTGTGGTTTTGTGGCTCCCATGGCCTGGAGGGTCTGGGTGGGGTCTCCTGGGGCCTTGATTGCTTCCACCAGAGGGAATCTCACCAGTCCCTGCTTGGGCACCAGCGCTCTGGGACTCGAACCCAAGACCTCCTTGCACAGCAGGGTGTGGCTCTACCAGGGGAGCAGCCCTCCAGGGCCTCTTGGAGGCTGGGTTTCATCCCTCCTGGGTCAAACTTCTTTTCCGTTTTTTCCTTCCAGGTCATGGCTGGGGCTCGGTGCTGGCACTATAAATCCACTGCTCCTGGTGGCCATTCTTCACATTTTATTGGATAGGACAGAGAGATTGAGAGCGGAGGGGAGACAGACAGACAGAGAGACTTGCTTCACCTTAGTGAAGCGTCTCCCGTGCAGGTGGGGAGCAGGGGCTTGAACCTGGATCCTCATGCAGATCCTTGTGCTTAGTGCTAT